>NC_139946.1:34499833-34634833 GCF_963454915.1 Gymnoscopelus microlampas
GGCCAAGATATTTTAAGAATTATTTATTATTTATTCTAATTGTAACAGTTTGCCGGATGGTCAAGGCTCCAAGAAGTCCAAGAATGCATGTTTTTCTTATTTATTATTTACCTCCAAAATAAGATCAAAGAGGATTATTACAGTGTAGGCCCGAGGTAGAAATACTACTACCAATATAAATAGGGCTGAACAAAAATAAAGTTTAAAGAAGAAATAAACACTTGAACAGCTAAACTAAGAAAAAACAACACACCAAGAACTTAAGATACTGTAAGTAGCCGCAGCTAATCGCAAGCCCATGCGGCACTTCCGCCCATTTCGGTCTGTTCCTTTATCTTCCGGGGCTTTGAGCACCTGATTGGCAGTGCCAACAAAGTGCCGGTTTTCCCGATGTGTAGTTCTTTGACTAGTGCTATTTGTAGAAGTTAGGACAGAGGAATGCACACAATGAAAACATTATGCACATGCAATATAAAATATTAATATTATCCAGCAATGTGAAAACATTAGTGCACCTTGACAAAATGAAAACACCATTACATTATTATGAATAGCATTAAAGGACGACTTCACCACTTTTCAACCTATCTTCATATAATAGGTCCTCACTAATACTCATGATAAAATGATACAATTTTTTTCTACTTGGTCTGTGTCTCATAGGAGGGCTGTGGACAGTCCAGAAACCCGTCTACCAGTGACATCATCGTTAGGCAGGATTTTTTCCCCCAAAAAGATTACAATTTTTGAATTCCGATTTTTATTAAGGCGAGAACAATGGGATCTATTATTCCATTGCAACTTTCCAGGAATACAAAGCCTGCAGTTTCTATTAGCTTGGATTCCCCATCGATGATGTCACTGGTAGACGGGTTTCTGAACTGTCTACAGCCCTCCTCTGAGACACAGACTGATTAGAAAAAAATGGTACCATTTTATCATGAACATTTGTGAGGACCGATTATATGAAGATATGTTGAAAAGTGGTGAAGTCGTCCTTTAACCACATGAACCCCAGCATGCCTATTCTGGGGAGAACATTCGCCAAAAATAGCCGATCTACAAGCTCACAACTTGTATTGGTGTTGACAGAAATAAGCAGTCCAAGAAATGTAGTTCAGTTTTTACTGAGAATAGAGGGTTTAGTAAGCTACATGTGAATTACATCAAATAAATGAATGACAGATTCATAATGGTAGAAAGCACGTAGACGTTTACTTTTTTGTAGACTACATTTGTATGTGATACTGTAGAATTAATCAAAACTTCTCATTTATTTTGGATAGTAATTTATTATTCTGCTACACTTCATTATGCTCACTTAAGCTATTAAGTGTGGGGGGGGGGGGGGACACACGCCCAGTGGAGACAACGCATGACTCATCTGTCCCATTGGTTAGTGCCTATCCCTGCCGGGTCATAGTTCACCAATGCTGAACCCGATGCGTCGGACTTCACGCTAGTGCACGCAGGTGCATGCGCATCAGCTCTGTCAACTTGTCGCATGGGGAGCTTTCAGTTTTTTCCCCATATAATGGGAGTGGATGGAACTTCCGGCCACTTGTCGCATATGTGTGCCCGCACCTTAACACATTCATTGCCAGGTATTAATTAATTCATTTTACCTTATTTTTAAGAAGAGGGGTTCATTTTTAAGGTTTTACCTTATTTTGAGTCTTTTTGAAAATCGACAGAAAAGAAAATTCAACCCGGATGTAAACAAACAATGTCTCGGTCGGACGACGAGTCTCTCTTTTTTTTCCACCAGAAAAAAAACTTTGTAACCGTGACAATACAGATTGAACATAGCCTACACTGGCTGCTGAACGGACACACCTCCAAGCCAGCTTGATGACAGTCATTAGTCAATTAATGGAAACAGCTTTGCAGTGTGTGCTTGTAATGTCCAGTGTCTATAGGGACTAGTGTCACGGGTTGCCCTGTGAGACTAGTTAATAGGGACTCACATGGCTATTTAATTAGAGGCATGCTAGGACCACTATTCTGGGCAAACCTTTCTGTATATGGCAGCAGAAGAGTAGAAAAGACATCCGGGAGAGATCAAATCAAGTCAGTCTTTCATTAGCCTCGATCTCCAGACTTTAATTGTTTAGTTTTGCTAAAAAATAAAAGCCTCGAGGAACGTGTCGATGTACCCGGTATAGGAAGTGTTTCAGATCGGTGAACCAATGGGATCAGGCGCAATCTCTCTGCGCCCCTATACACCCGCCCCTCTATACACGAAATCAGGAGCGTTGGTGCAGCCTAGTTTTTCATAGGTTTGAACGTGCATGTGGGAAATGTCTATTTGACCAAAATGAGAGAATGACTATGTGTGAGGCTGTTAGAATGTAGGTACCTGTATGTGTGTATGCACAGTATGCATGTACTCTAGATAGGTGCAGGTGCAGTCACAGGACCCTTTTTTTGGGTGCGCCTAATAAAATGGCCACACTCAAAGATGTAAATGGCAGCTTTATTGGCTTGACAGAGGTAACTGTTGAGGTGTCCTGTATGTGTACTGTATAATTACTGTATGTATACATTATTGATATAATTGGTGTGAATTAATGTAGGTATGTATGTAAGTAGCCTATGTATGTAAGCTGTAAGTGTGTTGACATATATACACAGTACATAAAGAGTGTTATACATATTTATTTTATTTTGTCTTGCTTTGTAGTTTTATTTGGAAGGAGGAATTGTTAATGTTTCCTACAGTATGTATACGTACCCTGAAGCCAATCGTAGCCAACCAGAATGGAATATGAAAAGTCTGACTGATACTTCTTGATCGCATGACTCTACAGATGTGTACCGGTTTGTTTCAGTTTTTTTGTCACGTAGAAACGTAGAGCCTGGCCTACATGGAGAGTTGCGCTATGATCGAAGGAATCCAGGGAAGACAAATTTGATAGTCCAACTTACAGTTCAAGAGCTATAGGCCAAAATGCTAAGCGGCCTGTTATAGTGCTACCATTAGGCCGATTTGAAAAATGTGGGGCGGAGGTTCTTCCTTGACCTACTGGGAGTATGCGTCCGAAATGTCACGCCGATCGGTGTCTGAGATTCGCTGCTCACAGACAATTGGACAAACACACGGATAGGGGTGAAAACATATCACCCCGGCTGTTCTGGCCTAGCTGGCAGAGATTACTGTAAATTATCATCTAACCTTATATGCTTTGTTGACCGGGGTCCCCCAGGTGTCTATAATTAGTCCCCTCCTTTTTCCCCCTCTACACCAATTATTTTCACAGGAAACTAAATAGCAGTTCTATAGATCTTGTAGATTTGCTATTTCCGTCGAATGTTAGCCTATTTTCACCGAATCTTCGCCTATCATGACATACCCAAATAGGAACACTAAGGTTCAAGTGGTTAACTTTATTGTTATCCTCAACATTTGTACACATACAGTATAGAGTACAGTATATACTTCATAAGGGGACATACAGTGAAGCTATAGATTGTAGAAGTGTGGTGAAAGGTGGGGCTGAAATGAAAATGGTCCACTCTGCAGCTCGTCAGGTCACCGTGACGGCCATTACCTGTTATGTCTTGATGGGCAAGCTGAAAGAGGCCATTGTCCAAATGCTTTATTGGCAGCCATTTAGAGAGGGCCAGATAAATGAAAGAGGAATCGGGGGGGGGGGGGGGGGGTGAAATGATCAGTGAGTCACAACCAAAACAAAACACTCCTCAGAGAAGACGAGCCGATGCTCACATTTTCTCTGTCACGCTGTTTGGCCTTTTCTTCCCCTTCATATTCTCTTTTTTTCCGTGATCTACCCTTTCTCTGTTTATGTCTTAAGGCCATGCTTAGTCTTTATCTCTTTATCTAAATTAAAAATAAAATTGTGTGTGTGTGTGTGTGTGTGTGCGCGCGTTTAAGTGTGCGCATGCTCTGTCGCTCTTGTTTCAGCTTTTCTTCAGATAGCTATGTCATGGTTGGACTGCTCCTATTCTCTGTCACAGCAGACACAATTATGGGAGTGTGTGTCGGTGAGGGAGAGAGAGAAGGGAGAGGGAGAGAGCACAAAAGAGTCTGAGAGAGATGGCAGTCACTTAGATTGTAATGGGATGTGCCCTTTGTCAACCCTTTGTTATTGTGTCAGCGTGCAGAGTAAATTTTGTCTAGCTATGGGATGGCATTAAAATGAATACTTCATTCAAATTGTTTATTCACTTGCCTGCACGCTTGAAATACTACTATAATACAGTTGTGCTTTGTCCGCTCGCTGTCCTTTCTGCTGTTTATTTTCCTACAAATGCCGCTTCATCTGATTACACTGTTTTCATCTACCTGACAAAAGGTCATCATCACAAACTCCCTGATACCTCCAAGAAGAAAAGAAACCTGGCAAGCTGTTACCGTGCCTGCCTTGCCTGACTGTCGTCACGACAACCACTCGCCAATCCTGATAGCGGGGAGGTGTGGCTTGCCAGCAGCCTCTATGACTGTGCTGCACCTCACCGCCTATGTGTATTCTGAATGAAACTGCAAGGGAAGCGCGTGCCTTGCCCTGCTCTGCTCTGCTCTGCTCACTGGAGTCTTGAGTGAGAGAGAGTGGCAACTCTGACTTAGAAATCTTCTAGAGGGGGCAGTTGATCTGTACCCCACCAGTAGTGCCTTTTGGAGTGGACAGGGGTGTGTGTGTGTATGTGTGTGTGAGTGAGAGAGAGAGAGAGAGAGAGAGAGAGAGAGAGAGAGAAAGAGAGTGTCAATGTGGCTGATGGAGGCAGAGGAAGAGAAGCTTTCAGATCCGTTGAATCTTTCATAAAGATCCACCAACTACAAGCTGCTGACTGAAAGGACTTAGTGAGAGAAGGGAGAGAGAGAAGGAGAGTGCAACGGGGTGTGCACTTTGTAGGCACGCAAGACCGGGAGAAAGAGAGAGTGACTGAAAGAGAAAGAGAGGGGAAAAAGTGTTCCAAAGAGAAATTCCTCTCTTCAGGAAGGTGCCGTGATCTGGGGTAAGGCTCCTCTAAGAGCATCTGACGAGTGACAGGACCAAGAGAAAGCCACTGCGCTGGAGCGGAAGACAAGGAAAAAGAAGGGGGAAGGAGAGCAGGCTAATCCCTAAAACCGTGAAGCAAGGGGGGTGGCGGGTGGGGGAGAGAGAGAGTGAGTCAGGGAGAGGGTAAGCAAGCAAAGGCTAAGGAGCACAGAAAGCGCTCCCTTGTGTTGAATTTTGGCGTGTTACTTAGCCTCAATCTCTCTGCGTAAAGCTCTCTGTCCTGGGGTACAAGGAAAGGCACTGCTTCTGCCCCCCTCCCCCCCCCCCTGCCACATCACGAGGGGGAGAGAAAGATAGAGAAGAGGGGGACACAAACCACATCTGCATGACTTAACCGGGACTTAAAATCCACTGACTGAACTCAGGTGGGGGGTGGCTTGTTTACGTGCACTATTTGGAAAGGAGGTGAGGGTCAGACTCGACGGAAACCAGGAGGAGGAGAAGAAAAAAAGATTCAGCTGGGGAGAGGAGAGGAGGTGCGGTGGGATGTCGTCCGACGAGCTTAGCGCCGCGGAGTCAGACGCGTGCATCCGCACGTTCAAGGAGCACATGCACCTGGAGCTGGAGCCCCCGAAGACGGCAGGCGTGGCAGGGGCCAAGCGGGGCGCAGCCTCCCCAAAACTGTCGCCCCGGACCTCCCCGCGCCTCTTCCGCAAGCTGATGGTCAACAAGAGCATTCGACAACGCCGGCGCTTCACCGTCGCCCATACCTGGTAAGGGAGGTTGGGGTTGGGCATTTGGGGGATGGATGGCGATGGAGTTGGGGGGGTTATATAAATAGAGAGAAGAGGAAGGGGGGCTCAGATGGATGGTGGAAAGAGAGAAATGGGGGTCGAGGGATGGGGGGGGGGGGGGGGGGGCATTGGAAGGGCGTATCAGGAGACCGACAGACAAACAGGGGTGAGGGTGGAAGGTGAGAGAGCAGAGATCGGCACATGACGAGGGTAATGAGACAGAGTGAGGCTGAGGAGGGGAATGAGATAGAGGCACAGACCTGGTCTGTGGAAATGGCAATTCACTGACAGCTGTAACTTGTGCCAGCAGTCTACAAAATGGAATGGGATCAAACAGATGTATTTGTTGAATTGGAATATTATATAACAGAATAAAATTTGAGCGTGCAAACTGCTGTCCTCCCTTTTGGTACACACATCTGGCCTGCACCTGGATCCCTTTTGTTTTGACTGTGCCTGGTGTTTGTGTGTGAGTTTTGTGTGTGCTTGCTCGCCTTTTTTTTAGAGGTTAGCAGAGATGTGGACAGGGGGTGGGGTGTGTTACGCAACCCAGTGGTTCTTCACTTTTTGGCACACCTGTAAGGAGGACCTATAGTGTGCAATATTGCACGACACAGCAACACATCGCATCAGCAGCGCACAGCGTGTCACAACACAGCACACACCAACACATCACAATATCACACAGTGTGATACCGCACGGCACAGAGCAACAAATCCCGGTATCACACAACGTGACCCATCACGACAGCGACACATCACAGTACCTCACAGCATTACACAACCTGGTGACGGCATACAGCAGCACATCCCAGTACCACACAGTGTGACCCAACTCAGCATCCACTATAAAACACCACAAGAAAACAGACAACAACACAGTGTTGAGTTGTCCACCACAATGAACCCTTTTCATGTAGTCATTGCACTTGGTTAAGAACTGGAGAAAATCTGTAGCGTTTTACAGGCAAAAGACGAGCATATAAATTTAATATACAGTCTATACATCCATTTGCGGAATGGTTGATTTTCACCTGGAGTCCTTATTATTTGAAAGGGGCATTTAGATGTTAATGGAGGGTTATGCTACTGAATGTTATGCAACATGCTGTTAATGGAAAAGCACTGAGGGGAAAACGGCTGCCATGGATTGGCTGGCAGACCTCAAGGTGACTCTTTCCCCTGCATGATTGGCTAAGTTCTACAAAGAGGGTGGTTGATTTGTTGAATGTTAAAGCCACGGAAGGCGGGTGGGTGTCAAAAATCAATATTTAATTCTCAGTAAATAGTGATTAATGCGCAATCGGGGCTGATTGTGTGTGTGTGTGTGTGTGTGTGTGTGTGTGTGTGTGTGTGTGTGTGTGTGTGTGTGTGTGTGTGTGTGTGTGTGTGTGTGTGTGTGTGTGTGTGTGTGTGTGTGTGTGTGTGTGTGTGTGCGCGCGCGCAATCCGCGCATCCCCTAAACAAAAGTGCTGGTTACAGTAGGACTGGACATTGTTTTGTTTTACATTTCCCTACAATGGCAAGGAAGTTAACCAGATTGATACTCTTTTTTTAAATATTCTTGACATTCAATCTCCAAGTGAATTTCCTCTGTCTGCTTTGTGGTATAAATGTACCTGGCTGTAATTGCGCTTCATGATTTTGACTGTGTGTGCAGTCTTATCCATCTGTATCTTTGTGTATACGAGTGGCTGCCAGGACATGTGCTCATGGCTGTCCCTGTACATCAGTCAGCGTGAGAAGGCATTCACGTCTTATCTCGTTCTCTCTCACTGTGTTGCCTATTTCTGGGGAGAGAGAAAGGCCCTGATAAACATCAGAGAGAAAGAGAGGGGCCAGCAGAACATGTGAGAGGAAAGAGCTTAAAGCGATGTTGAACCCATACTATTGGAATGATATAAGTCCAAATATTGTCCTCAATCTTTTTCCCCCCTGCTTCATGTTACACTGACATTGGTGACGGGTGACTTATACATTTTTGTTCATTTGGGTTGGACCCTGGTTTGAGAGTTAGGGTTTCAGGGAGACACTAAAGTTTCTCTGAATATATTAGTGAAATATGAATCTATTAGTTGGTGACATCTGTGGTTGCAGAGGCGTGAAAGTGTCTGATTGTTTTTCTTTTTCATGTTTTATGTTAAAACAAAAGTGATTTTGAGGTTTCTTGCTCATAGACCACAGAAGCAAGATGATATTTGGACTTTAATCATGCAAGTATTTTATACAACCCAAGGTTATAAAACACAGATCTAATCTGTTTGTCTCTCAGTTAACGCGGTGGATACCCTGCAAACTAGCATCTAATTTACAAAGTTTGCTGCAATTTACATAACCTACTCGGAGAACCTCCCTTTGATCACATAGTGTTTGTGTGTAAGACATTAAAGTGAACTAGCTAGATGGCGAATTCAGCTCTGTAAACATCCTCCAAAGCTCTCCAATGACATAATGTCAAATGAAGCAATCATACAAGTCCATACACATCCATTTCCAAGTAAATCTGGTACCAGTGATATTCCAAAAGTACAGTAGCTAGAGAGAAGGGTAACTGGGACCATGGGATGCCACAGGTTTGATCCTCTCAACAATTGTTGAGATGGACATGTTGGCAGCTCTACTAGAAAACCCTGTCAGCGAAAAGCTTAAAATGGAAAAGGGAGAGGCAGATCGAAAAAGAAAAGCAATGAAAAATACATTAAGTAAACCGCATGCAGTGTGCCTTCTCTGCAGAAATGTAGTCAATACAAAGGGAGGGTCACTGATTAGGGTAAATGAGTAGGCAATTAGCCATGCACTGGCATTCACCCACCGGCCAGTAATGACTAATTTGCTGATGCATAACAGATAAAGGTATGAGGCAGTTTGCACGTGCTAGTGTGTAGTCGCACTAGTTCTCTTCACTATTTATTTATTTTTCTCAAAACTTTGGCACCTACTGTAATTACTCCTACATACTTACACATAGAAACACTTCAACATGTTCGTGCGCTTGTACGTGAATCTTTTAAATGTTTTGTTTTTTGTTGAAATATTTCACTTTAAAAGTTTGATTGATATAATTGATATTTGATAATTTGATAATAGCAGAGCTTGTAGATCTGCTATTTTTGTCTCCGCCAGGCGAGAGAGTATGTTTTACCCTCCGTCCGTGTGTGTGTCCGTGTGTCCGTCCGTCCTGTCTGTGTGTTAGCAGCTAATCTCCGGCACCGTTGGCCCGGTCGCTCCGAAACTGTGCACACACACTCCCTGGATGCCAATTCAGAACCTCTGCCCCAATTCTTTCACATGGGCCTGTTATAGCTCCACCAGGAGGCCGATTTGTGCGAAACCCATTTTTTTACATTACATCCTACAGATTTTATCTAAACGTCATGCAAATCGGTACACAGTATCTCTATAGTCATGTGATCAACACGGATCTGTCCGATTTCCCATATTCCATCCTCATTGCCTATGGTTGGCTTCCAAAGTTTGCAGGATTGGTTCGTTTTGAACAAAAAGCCTCAAACTATGCACGCAGCTTGCGATTTCCGTGAAATTTCACACGCACATTCCCACTAGGCCGAGGAAGAAATGCCACCCTTTTCACATTGGCCTGTTATAGCGCCACCAGCAGGTCTTATTTAGCAAAACAGGAGCCCAGAATAACGTACCTGACCTGGCGGAGACCTGTGCTCCGAGGAGCACTTTTTCTAGTCTGAAAATGTTTGTACTTTTACTTTGGTACTTAAAGTACATTTTGATGCCAATAGACCAATTATTTGTTTACCAACATTGAGACTGGACGCACAGGTGATTGTTTCATGCAATCAATTCCCAACATATTGGGTGCGTTCGGAAATACAGCACCGAGCGCACTGGCTAATACAAACTCATAGGCGGGTGCGCTCCGGTACGCAATTTCCGAACGCACCCACAGTTTCGGGGTGCGCTGGTTCAGTTCATTCAACCTCCTCTTGTGTGTTGGCTAGTGAGGCGTGTCCTAGCAAGACCTGACAGAATGGGTTTCATTTGGTGCCGGCCTGCACGCGTACTGGTTCTTATCAGTTTGACGTCGTCTGTTAACACATCGGGTGCCAGCATTTTTTCATAACAACTTACCGTGGGTGCCAGCATTCTCCCCATTGACTGCGCTTTGCTGTTTAACGATTCCGCGTGCGCGACGAGCAAATCCACGCAAAAAAAAGCATCGATTCATGTTGTCCCATGAGCCTGGCTACAGCCTGGAACCATAACATTACCCTGGCGAGTTACAACGGGGGGGGATCGCGCATCGCGCATGACCGGTTTTCCCCACAGGAAACAGATTCGGAGATATAGGCGTTTCAAAGTAGGAAATAGACAGGAAGCGGATGGGAGAAAAAAAAAATGTTTCCGGTGAGCGATCTGGCACTTCCTTCGCAGGATTACAATGGGTGCTCCCAGAGCTGCTCTAGCCCCGCCCGCGCAGAGAAAAACTAAAAAAAACAAAAAGACTAAACTCACGGTTCAGACCGTGTTTGGCACCGAAGCGGCGGAACCGCCACTATGTAAACACACGGTTCAGACCGTGTTTGGCACCCGATGTGTTAAGGGGTCTATACTTTTGTGCATTTCAAGCTCCGCACACACACACACACACACACACACACACACACACACACACACACACCATACACCTAGCAGGTGCGTAACTGATGGCAATTAGTAGAATGGAAACAGTGGACCAACCAAAGCCAAGTCTGGACTCTAGACACACATACAACACAGTCGTACCACAGAGATACCAAGTCAAAGAGAGCACTGCCTGGGATCTTGACAGTTTGTACTTTTTATACTATTATTTTTTGTCTTGAAGCAGCGAGCCTTCAGGAACAATATTTTCTAGTTAACTGTTATTTTTATACAAACTTTAAATGGCTTATCCTGTTGTTTACTACTGTATGCAGTTCCAGTTCAAGGAGACAATGGTAAAACATACAGTATATTATTATCAATGTGCAGATGTGGTGTGGCAGGTAATTGTAGAAAGTTGTACTCTGCATGATTGTCGCCATAGCAGCACAAAAGCGAATAGGATAATAACTGTTTCACCTCCTCCAGTCAAAGTTTGCAAATTGTCGCTGCGCTCTTTTCCACACACTCTTGATTCTTACAAGAAAACTTACACGGTCTTCATGTGACACTTGTATTGGGTTAGAAGAATGTGTGCCATGAATGCAGCTGCACAAACACTCTCTGGTTACACACTTTCAGTGTTTTTACATGTTGTTCTATCAGAACAATGCTATGCAACCTTATTCCAGCCAGTGGAGGGTGGCTCTGATATGGAGGGTTTATATAGAAGCTTTAAATGACAGCTCAAATCCACCCTTTAGTTGTGAGAAAAGGGTCAGGCTCAGCTTATCAGTGACACGCACATCGAGTGCACACACTTGCACGCACATTGCATCTCGCAGTTGGATTATATTATGAAACCCCCTTGCTTCCAGTCACATTGCCTTATGCTCTTTGCTCTGTTATGGCATTTCATGTAGCCTGGTCAGAACAGTGGGTTGCGCACATCCAGTTAGTCGCTGGTGCTGGACACAGAGTAACAGTTCAAAAGAATAGTAAAAATCTGCACAACAGCATTGCTACTAAAAGTGTTTACTTTAAAATACAGAAAATATTACATAGTTCAACGTTTCGGCCACAGTTGGCCTTCATCAGGTAATGATGAAGGGCAACTGTGTATTATTACCATTGTACCATGTAATATTTTCCATGTTTTAAAGTAAACACTTAGGCGCAAGCAATGCTGTTGTGCGGACTTATTTTATTCATTTCAATGTAGCCTCCCATTCTCCCAGTATAACAGCACCCTTTATCCTTTTCTGTTCACTATGCCGCTGTCTGGTTCATTATACGGCAGACATGTACACCTGTGCTGATGTCTCCTCTGTGTCGGCTGGCCCTTTATTCACATTTTTGTCACTAAATAGGAATGAGCCAGATGCAGATTCACTGATGAGGGGGATAAAAAAACAGAAATAGCTTTTCGTTTAGTGCTGCCATACTTTGTAGGTTTTAAATAAAACTCCAGTCTGAGTATTACAACGATAATTTGCAGTGGGCTCCCCAAACTCTTGTCTCATCAATAATACATTTTATGTGCACTGGCTGAGGCTAAACCCATTAACTGGTGGGCCTGTGGAGAAACGGCGTCTGGTGACCTCTGCTCAACTCCTGACCTATCTGTCAGTTTGTCTTCTCACAGTGGCTTTTCTGCCTGGGTGCCTCTCATCTTTGGTCATCTTCTAGTCTCGTCTTTCTTTGTCTTTTGGTGTCTCTCTCTCTCTCTCTCGCGCGCGCGCGTGCTCCGGCAGTGGTGTACAGTAACTAAGTACAGTACATTAACTCAAGTACTGTACTTAAGTAAATTTTTTAGGTATTTTTACTTTGCTAGAGTATTTCCGATCTTCTGTACTTTTACTTCTACTCCACTACATCTCAGAGGCAAATATTGTACTTTTTACTCCACTGCAATTATTTGACAACTTTAGTTACTAGTTACTTTGTACATTTTGATTGTTATTACAAAACATGCATTACCCACTTTAGCCCTATATAAAATTACATTTCGGCCTTTTGAAAATAATCGATCTACAAGCTCACAATACGTTGCGACGCATTGTGAGCTTGTAGATCTGCTATTTTCAAAATATTTTTATACATTTTATACATTAAAAAACTTGTGAAATGGGACATTCTGCATAATGGCTACTTTCTACTTGTGGTAACTTTAAAGTCCATTTTGATACCAATATTTTTAAGTCAATTTTGAATTCTGGATTTTTATTTGAGTACTTTGCAGTATTGATATTATTTTTTTACTCAAGTAAAACATGTGAGTACTTTTTCCACCACTGCACTCCGGCAAGCCACATGAATGTTTGATGTCTGACTGTTACGTACGCTGGTCGCTGCATGCGTTCTCTACCCCCCAGCCACACTAGCACTTCCTAGCATCCCTATTCTGGGCATGTCATAATATGTGAACATTCAGTGAAAATGCTGTAGGTGAGCATTCGAGGGATGTAATGTAGAGGAATGTAGAGGTGAATAAAGAAGGGGAACAAGTACAGACCCCTGGGAGTCTCCGTGAGATCCGTGTCATTTTAGATTAGATTTTAACCACTTTAACTATTATTTTATACTTTGGCTATTCAAAAATAGCAGATCTACAAGCTTGTAGATCTACTATTTTTGAAAAATTGTGGGGAAACATTTTTTTCAACTCAAATCTTTGCTCCTGGTGGTCCCTGGAACAAAATATTTTGAGATGGGGGTCCACGGCCAAATACATATAATTTTGGGGGTCCTTGACATGAAAAAGTTTTAGAACCACTGATATAGCAACATAGGCTTTTCAGAAAACTGTTTATGATTTATATTAGAAAGCATTTTTAGAATTGGGTCCTCAGGTCTTAATGGGTTAAGGACGGAGAAAAGAAAGCAAATAATTGGAGGAAAATTATAAAGGGAGCTAAAAGAGGAGGAAAATAATTGGACTGGAGAGAGAGAGAGGGGGAGAGAGAGAAACTGAAGTTGAGATATGAGGGGTATTTCAGACCACTGGTGTTTTTCTCTGCAACGTTCTAATGCTGAATTTATGCTCAGTCGTACGACGGTGTCGCGCAGCAAAAATAGCTGATATACCAACATGTTGCATGGGACGCGCTGTGAGCTTATGAATCCACTATTTTCGTCATGTGACACCATCATACGACAAAGTATAAATCGGGCTTAAAACGATTTATTCTCATCGCAAAACTTTGGTCGGTGTCATTTTATATTTTATACGTTGGCTATTAAAAAATAGGCGATATACAAGCACACAGCGTGTCAATTCGTGCCGCGCTGCGAGCTTGTGCATCTGCTATTTTTGAACATTTTTTAAAAATCTTGAAAATGTGCGAATTACTGGTTTAGAAGGCATTTTGTAAAATCGGGTCTTAATGGGTTAAGAGAGAGAAATGCAGATAAAAAGATAGAAGGTTTCAGACAGACTTCAGGCACCTCATTGGATGCGGGATATCGGGGAAAGGTATTCATCGTAGCTGAAATGTCAACCTAAATATCCATCTTGCCACACTAATCCATCCAATAGGCCATCTGCTATTGATTTGTTGTTTCGTTTTCTCCACTTTGCTCTGTGACTCACGCAGAGCGGTCTTTATGTGACTGATGATGCTGTTGTTGTTGTTGTTGTTGTTGAGGCCATGTGTGTACATCCGTATCACAGGGAGACAGAGAGAGAGAGAGAAAGAGATGTGAGATATTTGTAGATAACAGTAGGGTTTCAATTTGTATATGGATTTTTCTAGACACACTATAACACATATCGTTTGACTTTTTATCGTATAGTATTTTTTTGCAATGCAAATAATCGGTATCGAATTGTTTTGCAATGCAAATAATCGATTGTATCGATACTAAGCACTTGTGCGTTGTATTTAGAAAAAAGAGAAGAAGAAAAAAGTGGGGTTTAATTATTTTTCCATTCCATGTAGCTACACTTGGTCTATCGATAAACGTGTGTAATCTCTGTGTTCATGTCAAGGTGCAGGTTTGCCTTTATGTGTTCAAATACAATGTCCATGTATTTGCCTGAGAATCACTGTGTTTACTTATTTATATCCATATTGATAAATGTTTCCCTTAAAAAACCTGCGCTATCCACACGTTTCACACAGATTTAATCTCTTAACTAAATAGTTACTGTATCGATTTAAAATCATTGAATCGTATCGTATTGCCATGAATGAACCAATATCGTCCATGTATCGTATCGTCAACCATGTATCGTGTTGCGTATCGTTACACCCCTACTCCTTTGTCATGCCAGTAAAGCGCACTTTTATGTTGAAAACAAAATGTAATTATGGTGCGAGAGAGGAGCAGAAGCCTCATTGAAGAGCCAGGGGCTGCACTTTCTGCTGTAACAATCTGATATTTTGATCCATGGGAATTTGAATGTAAGCCTCCGTGGCTTTGGTGATACAAAGCAAAGTTTCCAAGTTCAGAGATTGGCCGTCATCATTTCAGTACAATGCCCTTGTCCTTTTCTTCATAGGGATTAGACACCGACAACAACTCATCAACATTTTCTGTCTGTACATTTATAACCAAGACAGAATTCAAAATGTCTCTCTTCAAGGTTCATTTTTCCAATCTCTAATCCCCCACTCTCTGTCTGTCTGTCTGTCTGTCTGTCTGTCTGTCTCTCTCTCTCTCTCTCTCTATCCCCCCCCTCTCTCTCTCTCTCTCTCTCTCTCGCTCTCTCTCTCTCTCTCTCTATCCCCCCCCTCTCTCTCTCTCTCTCTCTCGCTCTCTCTCTCTCTCTCTCTCTCTCTCTCTCTCTCTCTCTCTCTCTCTCTCTCTCTCTCTCTCTCTCTCTCTCTCTCTCTCATTCCATCCCTCCCCCTCTCCTTCCAGTCAGTCTTTCCTGAACCAAGTCAACCGAGCAGAAATTGACTTCTCCGGATGGATGAAGTAGCATGAATGATGGCCTTTGCTCCATGTTAGATGCCCTGTCTGTCACACACTGACAAGTGACTCAGAGCTGTTAGTATGTGTTAGTGCATCTAACACAGGAGTCTGTGTTCATACTTTGTGTCCTTGGGATGTGCGTACGTGCGTGCGTGTGCGTACATTAATGCTTTTAACATTTGCGAAAACCATGTTCAAAACAGAAGAGACTATAAATGAGACAGAGAGCCACTTGGTATCAGAGATGGACACAAAATGAGTGCATGAAGTTACAGTGTATGCATGTGAATATTACATTAACCTTTTTTTTTTTTTTTTTTTTTTGCAGCTGCCCTTGTGCTTTCATGGGCAAAATACATACATTTCTGCACTTCTGTACAGTAAAGTCCTGTGTCCATTTGTATACTCTTGAGTTAAATGAACACTGAGGATTTTGCTGTAGTGTGTACACAATCCACTTTTGGTTTCATGTAAAAGGTAAAAAGGTGTCTAGACAACAGACAGGCTCCGCAAGGAAGCAATTTGTCTTCATTATGTTCCATCTGTCCCCCCTGCCGTCCTCCTCGATGCCTCTCCCTCCCTCTACGTCTGTCTCTGTCCCACTCTACCCTCCCAAAATAATGTGACATTTGGAGTTGGCTCTCATGCTTTAGTACCATATGTTCTGTTTTAAATTCTAATTTAAACCTGATACACAACC
This sequence comes from Gymnoscopelus microlampas, assembly GCF_963454915.1. Lineage (NCBI taxonomy): Eukaryota > Metazoa > Chordata > Actinopteri > Myctophiformes > Myctophidae > Gymnoscopelus > Gymnoscopelus microlampas. The sequence continues at coordinate 34,515,805 of NC_139946.1, forward strand.
TCATGTCAAGAATTTGCATGTTATTGAGACATTTCGCATTTTGCTCAAATCCTGATATTTTTGGCAAAATGTTTCTGCGGTTCGCTGGCAGTTATCTGAGTGTCTCTCTGATCACAGGGCGTGGCTTCAGCTCCAGACAGTATTGGATAAGAGGGTTAAGAATAGTCCAGCGGCGGCCTGATTATAATTTTTTGTACTTACATTTTTTATACATCACTGGACACATGCACAAACACCACCCCATGGACAGAGAGAAGGAGTCAGAGCAAGTAGAATGATGTGCGTGCGCGAGCACGTACAGTATCACACATCACAAATTACACGTCGTCACAAAGAAATGAATTACCTCACACGCCCCACCAGGTGCTCATCGTGACAAGGATATGAAATGGTCCACACATTATAAAAGCCACGGTAATGAATGGTCACAACTAAACATGTTTTCTAACTAAGAAAGAGATGAAAACCTGTGTGTGCACGTTCATGCATGCAGTGTGTGTGTGTGCACCACTTTATTGTTAAATATTACTAGGACCACTACAGACAATTGCAGATGAACATTTCAGATTGAGTAATTAACATTATATAGGCAGACACTATCACTTACTATCCTGCTAACAAATTGCTCAAATCCCCCCCAAGGTTGTTAATGTTCTAGTAACTGCCTACATGCCAACTCACAATGCCTTCCGCATACAAACAGGAGTAAGGAAGGGATGCTTGCTGTCGACACCCCCCCCCCCCCCCCCCTCTGGCAACGGATTAGGTCATGAAGAAATCCACAGAATAGAGAAAAAGTGAAATACCGTGGACAAATTGAATGCAGGTTGATGACCTCAACCTGTGCAGATGACCTGGCCCTTCTCTCCCACACCCAGCAGCAGAGGCTGGAAAAGACCAGCACCATCACAGCCAACTCAGCCTGCCTTGGCCTTAACATTCACAAAGGGAGGAGCAAGGTCCTGAAATTGAACACGGCAAGCATATCACGCATCGTGCTGGAAGAGGTAGACGAGTTCACCGACCTTGGCAGTGTTGTCAACAAGCAAGGTGTAGCAGATGCAGATGCGAGGATTGGCAAGGCCAGGGCAGCGCTTCTCCAAATCAAAAAGAAACATTTGGAGGTCAAAAGTCAGAAAGAAAGGATGCTTGGGAAACCCTTGTTGACAACCTAAGCCCCAGAAGGGGTAGGCACAAGTAAGTAAGTAAGCATATGTTTAGACCACCTCCAGATATCCAGAGGGGGGAGAAGGAGGGAAAGAGGGAGAGAGAGCTCACAGTCACTCACTGCCTCAGCGCTTGCAGTGAATGAAGAAGGTTATGTCTGGTCTGGTGTTATGTGAAGGAGAAAGGGTCATGCATGTGCTAAAAGTGTGACCTGTTTCATTAACTTCTTATACTTTGTGCATGCAATCCGTACATGCATGGTTTTCTTTCTGTGAGTCTTTACTTCTTGGGAGGGAATACAATTTTATTATTAACTTGTGTCTAGCTTGCATGTCTATGTGTGTGTGTGCGTGGATGGGTCGATGCACGTGTGCGTGCAGAGATGTGCTCATTCCACCGTACATGTGGAATACCAGCTGTGTATTCTTTTACTGCCTATTCAACAGAACACAAGCGTTCATTAAACCCATAACGAGAGCTCTCAGGCTATCAGGCACCATTTGTGAGCGGAGCTGAACATTACAGTCCATATCCTCTCCCTTTTTCCCTCGCTGACTGTCGTAAGCAGAAAGTAACGATTATTCTCAGTCTGATTAGCTAAGTATAAATCAGGGTTTATGATACGCCGACTTGATGGCCTACAACCATGGTAATTTTGCCTGTGCAAAATGATCATGACCTAAATAAAAAATCAGAAATGTCCTGAATAGGCCCAGACGGCTGGTGTAGCGGTCCGGGCAGCTAGGCTGCTAATGCAGGTTCGAATCCCGATCCGACGACCTTTGCTACGTGTCACTCCCCATCTCTCTATCCCCATTTCCTGTCAGTCTACTGTATACTATCAATGAAGGCAGAAAAAGCCAAAAGAATATCTTTAAAAATTGTCCTGAATAGAATGCATACTGTACTTTAATTACTTGCATTTTTGTACATTTTTTAATGTAAATCATATGCCAGGTCCTTGGATTCATTCCTCCTGGTCATCCCACAATGCAATGCCAGGGTTTCTGTCATGCTATTTTGAACCAGGGAGGCTTGTTGAGCGTAGCAGTGTGAGGTAGGCCAGACGTCAAAGCAAGAGGCTGACATACACAGTGGTCCTTTTCCAGCGCATGGGTCCATTTTCCAATGACTGCTAGAAGATGTTGGTGAAGGTATCCACCAGTCATTATGCAGCCATGGAAAAAGGACAAGCTATTGTAGGATAAGGCGGAGGTCCAAAAAAAAACAACCCTGTTTACCCAAACTATTCATGTAATTGCTCCAACATAGCCTAGTAAAGTCTGGAAGCAGGCAATACAATTTCCTATATGCAATTTCTAAAAACAACCAGCAGCACAAATATAGGGTAAGCACACTAACCAGCTCAAAACAGCTCGCCTTCTTCCATTGTATGCATCAGCAGCAATAACTCAAAGAAAATCTGTGTAGATTATAGATACTAAAGTCTCTCTGGGCTATCTGAAAAGCATGCTGCATAATAGGCAGAATATGATGTTCAGAACATGGACCTACCGTAAGAAATAACGTTATCCTTTTGCAACACTTCAGATTCGATTTGATCGATGGCTCAATTTCCCAGCCATTGCCTTTAATGAATCAAACGCGTACAGCAAAAACCAAGGAGTATAACATTATGATCTTGTCCTGGTGGTGCAGTGGAGTGCGGTGCATAATGTACTTGTGATGTAGGATTGAATTAGTCTATCTGAATGACAGCTCAGTACGCCTCATTCTCTTTTACAGGGGGATGAAACCCTGATTTTGAAGTTTGTTTTCCAGTACAAATTAAAATCTACAGCAGGGGAAAACATGGCAGGCTGCATAAGACTGACCTTATAGTACACTGTGATGTATTAACAATGTTAGATTTAGGCTCTGGGCACACCTAAATCTGATACGTGCATTATTCATTTTATTAGCTGCAGCTGTGACCTCATAGTGATGACATCAGGGTACTTCATCCGACCGACTCGACGGCAGGCACTGGACTCGGGTCGTCGCCAATGCACACGCCAAGTTTGAAGTCTCGTATAGTTGGAAGTCAGTCCCATTTATGGGCATATCGGTTGGATCGTTGTCATGGACAGACAACCGGATCTCTGTGCTATATATGCCTGTATATGGGCGTATCGGTCGGAGCGGTTCTGGACAACCTATCCGACCAAATCGACCGTGGGCACACCACTCCCTTGGGTCGTCGGCGATGTGCATGCCGAGTTTGTTCTCGAGATATGTGAAGTACAGACGCTTGCACTGACGGACGGACAGAGATTTTGCTCATTCCTTGTAGGATATGTCCCAGATTGTACAGTAGCTTTGATAACATTTTGAGGATAATTTGTTGGACTGCACAAAAATGTAGTGTTTGAAGGGGGAAAAAGGAGGGAATTTAAAGTAAGACTGATGCCATTAAAAAAGCATGGTAAATGGTAAAAAGCGTGACTTGTCATTGACGTCCTGACGTCACTCGCTCATCCCGTGGGTCACAGAAGTTTTTCTCTAAGGAAAATAACATTGTTCATCTTAGAATCGTCTCAGTCAGGGAGGTGGCTTTGTATCGTTTGTGATAGTCAGTCACTCATTTGATACAGACTGTTTCTGACTGAATTTGGCGGCGGTAACATTAGTGTTTTCTCACCGTCAGTTAATGCTTCATATCCATGCTCTATGACTAACTACGAAACTATTGGCTATTGGCAATGAGACCTGAGAGAAATATTAATATTCTCTGCGCTGTTGCCGGCTGAACAAGATAATGGAAACACATTTTCAACACGCCGTCATCGTACCACCTCCCTTCGCTTCTCATCATTTGTGATGTCCTTGTAGTCATCATCATCATCATCATCATCAGGTGGCAGTAGCTCAAGAGGTAGAACGGCTGTCTGGAAATCATAAGGTCCCTGGTTCGATCCTTGGCTTCTCCAGGTTTCATGTCGCCTGTTTAAGTGCCCCTGTGCTAGGTACTTACCTCAAAACTCCCCCATGTGCTCACTCTGAGTAAGCAACTGTTTGGTCAATGCTGAGTAGTGATTTCCATCACTAAATCCTCCATCTTATCCTGTAAGTATAAACCATTAACCATGATCCATATCGCCTATTATTTTGAAGACTCCCCCTCCCAATTTAACCATTGCCAGTCCCGTGTGCTGTGGTCCATGTCACTGCCAACCCCCACTGTTGCCCTCGGGGGTGTGGGTGTAGAAAACCTTGTACACATGAAGTTGGCAGTTGTTCCTTTTCCCCTGACAGTTACAGCTGATTTATTCTTAGTTGCGTGCCAGTGTCTCACATTGTACAGTAGCCTATATGCTACATGCCCTTTAGCATAGAAATGTAAATATGTGTAATCTTGATATATTTTTTTTAAAGGTCACTTCAACTGAGTACTGTCTTCCCACCCCAAGGACTAGTGTGCGCCCATATCCCCAGGACGACTTCTTAGGAAAATTGCTTCTTAGATCCCAAGCCTACTTTTGATGAGAGAGGGGAGGGGTGGGCTGGTATACTCACGGAACCCAGGAGTTTACGGATAGATCGCGGAGATTAGTGTGAAATCATACTCTGATCAACTACTTTTTGCGAGCGTTACCTAAACATAAGTCGATACATGAGATTTCTTTCATTGTCTTGTGTTTAAATTGTATTGATTTTATTATTATCAGGAGACTTAAAAGTCTTTGGTTTGTCTTGACAGGCAGGAAGCGCAGAATTTCTAATTAGCATATGCACACAACCACGACACCTGTTTTTCACTTTCCCAAATATAAGCTGTTTATTAGCGTTTATGTGGAAACACCGGAGATTCTGCGTTTGGCCTATGGGGTGATTGTGATCTGTTGTTGCCATGGTTACAGTGCCGCAAGCTATGGGACGCTCACTCGCTAGATTGTTTACTCACTCTCCACCGTGTGTGTTTCACAGCGCTACGGCTGTCTCTTAGCACAGTGCCGCGCAGCATTCTGTGACCACCTGCCTCAAAAAACGATTTCTTTCATTTGATAATATGCTCATCCCAAGCTGATCTCCCGCTGACAACAACAAACTTGCCCTCTCAAAGTTTAACTACGCATAATACTGTAGGCTACTGTGTATAACCCAAAGTCTGCACATACTTTCAGTGTGTACATCCACGGGTATAGACTAGTATAATATATTCACTACGTTTCTGTGTTTATAATGCAATGCAAAAGTCAGAAACTTCAGGATTGTGTGTGTGTGTGTGTGTGTGTGTGTGTGTGTGTGTGTGTGTGTGTGTGTGTGTGTGTGTGTGTGTGTGTGTGTGTGTGTGTGTGTGTGTGTGTGTGTGTGTGTGTGTGTGTGTGTGTGAGAGAGTATGTGTGCGTTACTGTGTGTGTGTGTGTGTGTGTGTGTGTGTGTGTGTGTGTGTGTGTAAGTGAGAGGGGGGCCTATGGTACCAGGTGGCCAGTGTTTATCCATGCTGGGACATTGGCTCTGAGGCACTGGCACCAAATGAGAAGTCTGGTTCTATGGACACATGATCCTAAACGCACCCATACACATGCCAGACGTCCCCCTCCGTTTGCATGTACACATCACATTGCGTCCCTCTCAGACACACACATGCACGCACACACAAACAATCGCAGCCTCCATCTCTCGCTCACACAGGCAGACCGATACACCCTGTGACTGATACTGAGTGTTGAAACCAGCCAAAAACCTGTCCACTGTTTATGCCATGTCTTCCCATTTCCAAATTGCCAAGTTAACACCATCACATACTGTGTGTGTGTGTGTGTGTGTGTGTGTGTGTGTGTGTGTGTGTGTGTGTGTGTGTGTGTGTGTGTGTGTGTGTGTGTGTGTGTGTGTGTGTGTGTGTGTGTGTGTGTGTGTGTGTGTGTGTGTGTGTGTGTGTGTGTGTGTGTATAGTTTAGTCAAGTAGACTGCAATTTTCTGCAACCACTGTCTAGTGAAGTTGAAAGCCTGTGCTTGTGCTCTAAACCTTCCACAGGCCAAAGGATTCTCAAATACAGTACCAATTAATTGTATTTTTAAAACTATAATCCTGTAAATACACATGAACATGGAAGCAATTCAAAAGGACTTTGAAAAGTTATTAATTGTGGAATGGTAGACTAATTTGGGTACATACTGTGCTTGCCTTTCTTTTTGCTTGAAAGTGTCTAGCCATTTTCAAGTTTTCATCCTCAGAACAGCTACTGACAGAATGTGTTTTTGTTTTGTTCAGCTTTTGTTTATCTCAGCGTTTTCTGTAAACTCTGTAGCTTGCTAAAATACCAAGACGTTGACTGGTTGGTCTCTGAGTTGGTGTCTTTTGTTTAGTTGAACAGTAACTGAACCTCTTGAGCGTGCTTGCATGCTTTATACAGGTGCAGCCACATGACTCACTGTTTGAAGTGTACTGTATTAGTTTTCTCTGATCAGATTGTGACCATGTGTACAAGAAAATCTTCAGGGTTAATTTAACTGAGTGTCAAAAATTGTCCTATAATGGTCCTTGTTCCACTCTATTTCTAACATAAAGTAAAAGTATGATCTAAGGTATTGTGATCATAACGGCACATATTGATGAACAATACATACATGATGTAATGTAAGTACACCGGATTTAGCAAGGATGCTAATTTCCACCCGTAGTCCCCATGCGGCATGCCGGTGTCTCGCACCAAAAATAGTAGATCTACAAGCTCACAACGCGGCACACATGCTCACCAGGTGTATAAAATCAGGCCTTAAGGGCACTATTTTGGGGCAGGTGGATTGGGGGTGAGGCGTGCAGTGAACGGTTGAAGTGACAATTTCCAGAGGTAAAGTGGCGTGTTTGGTATTATGGGTATTGTGTACTCACCATGTGCCAGTGTGGGAGGACAGGAGAGTGATTGTGTGTGTGTGTGGGAGGGTCGTTTTTACATCAGCAGCGCAATTGCACAGCAATTTTATGGTCAAGCCTACTTGACCAGGTCTAACGGCTTATAGCGAGTCGTGAGCTCATAAATTGCTATTTTCTGCATATTGGTTGGCAGTGGCAATAGAGGAAAGGCTACGAGAACACCAACATCAGCAGGGTTCATTTAGCCTGGTAAACCATCCCGGTCGCATGAATTCCCGTTATTTATCATGCGTCTTCTGCAGACCGGTCTGGCCCCTGCTGGGTGTGCGTTTTGCAAAAACCAAACAGTGGAAGAGCCAATCTGCGTCTGCGCTCAGGGCCTTAATACCCCTACAGACGCCGATTGGACGCCGATTGGCTCTTCCACATTTTTGGTTTCTGCAAAAAGCCCACCCAGTGCTTGAGGCCAGACCGGCCTGCAGAATACACATGATGATGTGAGTTCACACGACCGGGGATGCTTTACCGGGCTTGAGTTCATTGAAAGTTCACAGCAAAATCCATGAGAATCCAGTCAGCAGTTTTTGAGATATCATCGCTGTCGGCTGGAAACCTTGTCCAAAACTGTTACTTTTCAGAAAATGGAAAAAAAAGAATCTGTGTTCCAATGGATCAAATGATTAAGTCACAAGCTCTTGTTAATACTCTTCTTCATTGGTTAAATATTTATACAACCCACAGACAGACTTAACCACTTTAACTTTGACTTAAATTGAGAAAAAAAAGAAAAAGATCTACAAGCTCACAGCGCATTGTGAGCTTGTAGATTGGCTATATTTGCTACTTTAGTGTGACACTGTAGTATGACGAAGTAGGGCATTCATTTATGAAAAACCAAATTGAAATATGGAGATACAAGGTTTCTCAGCAAATAATGATGTTGTTTGGGACCAAAGTGTTGGACAAACCAACCAACCAACCAACCAACTGACGTACAGTAGCCAATCCTTAGAGACCTACTGCCAGCGGGGTTAAAAACAACAACATCATTTCCTACTTATCCTATTTGATCCAAGTCTGGTTTCTGTCCCTCTGGCTCTTTCCGTCTCTTTTTTTCCTCCACCTGCTAAGCCCTCTCTCCTTTCCATCCCTCTTCAGAGGTTCTTCCCATGATTAGCTCAACATGCCCTCACAGACCCATTTATGTTCATTAGGGCCTCCTTTCCAGCAGGGCTTGTTTAGTTAATGTCACATTGATTTATACACACACACTAACTGTGAGAGCCCTTTTATCGTGCGTTGAGTTGACTTCCCTAATGGCTGTGGTGCTGCACATACAGAACTAGAGCAGGTAGAGTGGGTATTCCCGTTCATAATCCACGTTCCTAGTAGAGTCCCAGTACTGTATATGGCTGATGCAGACGATGGGAGTGATGGATGTTGGGTATGAGGTGTTGGTTCTGTGTGATGACACCGACCAGAGTGAAGGTTGATGTCTTCCTGAGGCAGATAACAAAAGAACATGCTTTTGTCAGTTGTTAACATTTCACCTTTTGAACCTTGTGCGCTGCCTGCCTTTCAACCACATGAACCCTAGCGTCCCTACTCTAGGGAGAACTTTTGGCGAAAATAGCAGATCTACAAGCTCACAATGTCTGTCTACTGTAGGCCATAATCGTAAACCAAACTCATATACCTTTCTCAATTTATTCTATATGTATGCCTATGGCCTTTCTATCCATTGACAGTCTATGGCTGAGGATATACTGTAGTGTACTTCTGTATAATGAAAACACTGTGGCTAAATGGCAGTGAGAGACTCCATATAATTAATGAGGAAAACATTCCAGAAGAGCAGTGGACTCTGCCTATGGAAACACACATACACTTGAAAAACACAACTACAGAGAAGCATGCATGGAGTAGACATACAGTACTGTATACAGTACAAACAAGTATGAACGTACTTACACACGTAAACACACACACACACGCACACGCGTACGCACGCTCAAGTGCATACATATGATTGCAGACGAGCGCATAGTGCACATGCATACCAGAAATATTGCCACACTATAAATAATGCCATATATAGTAGGCCTACTGTATATGCTGAGGCATGAACCTCTATGACCCTATGACAAATACACATGTTCATTAATTCTCTCTCTCACGCTCCTGATAAACAAATTACTTTGATTAATTGGCACGATTGACTACCAGTTTTTTTTTAAGTGACACGACCAATGGCTGAAATAACTATCTTCATATTTCAGGACATTATGTATCGCCTAGAAAAGCTGACTGACAGTTCATCTTCAAGATTTATTGTCGTCTTCCGCTCACTGTATCCACCTCCTCTCCCTCTCCCCTCCTCCTCTGTTCTTCCCCAGGCTCAGTGATCAGGCCTGTGTTTCACTCAGCTAGCGAATAGCCCCAGGCGCAGACAGGCGAAGGACATTATTATTCCAAATTCATAAAATGGCCTAAATTTGGCAAGATAGCATAGCTACTATCGACTCATTATCCGACTCTCAACATGGAAAATCTTTGTATGCATGTCTTTTTGTGCATTATAATGCGCATGGTTTTCCACAGAGGTCTACCAGTATTTTTGTTTATTGTTGTGTGACCTGATTTTTGGTGTTATATAAGACTATTAGGACTTTCTTTGTCTTGTTGTCTCTTCTCTTCTCTTCCTGTTTCTCTCGCTCTCTCTCTTTCTCTCGTAACCTTTAAGATAATTTTCTCTGAGACTGTTTGGTCTGGAGGCACGCAGCTGCAAGCCCACAAGCCTGCTGCTGGCATTTGAAGGTCAGCTGAAGGAATGGTTTGACCTGAACGAGAGTTAGCCTGACCGTGAAACATTGATCACCCTCCAGAGCAGAGCACAGTGAATGTTAACACCCCATACAGCACAGGATGTCTCCTAGATAGTGTCCCGAGGCAGTAGTATCCTAGTCTCTGCATCGATCGCAAGTCAATACCAGTGTTGTCCTGTTAAATCACTAATCACAGCCAAAAAGAAATACATTCAAACTGTTTCTTAACCCTTTACAATTCTTATCTGGCATTTGTATCATATTGTATCTCGTACGCGCGCACACACACACACACACACACACACACACACACACACACACACACACACACACACACACACACACACACACACACACACACACTATGACTCAGACATAACCATAAACAAACCCCAATACGCCCATATATAGGCATATATGGAGATCCGGTTGTCCAGAGCCACAGTTCCGACAGCTATGCCCATATATTGTGATGAGCATATATGGGACCGACCGACTTCAAACTCGGCGAGCGCATCGGCAAGGACTCGAGGGAGTGTAGTGCCCGCTGTCGAGTCGTTCGGATATGTGGTTGTCCAGAACTGCAAATCCGACAGATCTGTCCATTCCGTATATAGGCATATAAGGATATCCAGTTGTCCAGCACCGCCAATCCAACCGATATGCTCATTTATGGCCATGCCAATATATGGGTATATACCGATGACATCAGGGATCTTCATATATGGGAATAACAGGGACATTGGCTGACGGGTACAACGGGTACTCTAACAAAGACCCAGACACTATGACTCAGCCCGAACCTCTAGTTTTAATTTATCTCAGTAACGGTAGATTTATATCAGTACTATGTCGTTAAGAAGATGGAGAGAAATGGGGCTTTTCATCGCTAGTAAAATCTTCAATGTTTAAGGTGCAGTATGTGATTTTTTTTATAGGGGTTAAATAGCTCTATATACTGAATACAGTAATCATTGCTATAGAGTGTTTGTTCAGTAACAGGGGTCTCCCGGTCTCTCCAGTTCTTCAGTAATCAGAGAAAAAAAAATTCTGGTTGAGATACCAATTGTATCCAATCAGTAGAGAGAACTCTTACAGGATACAGGCTAAACAAGTGAAATTGGAAGTGATGACACAGACATGAGAAGACAAAAATGGAATTGGAACACTATAACATTTAAGATGATAAATAGGTACTCTTTCCTGATTTTGATTAAATTGGCAACCATTTTCAGGTGGGTTGCCAATTTAATCAAGCTGATTTAAGAGCTGTAAAGACGGGGAGACCCCTGTTATTGAACAAACACTCTATAGCCATGATTACTATCTGAATAGAGCTTTAACTTTATTACAAAAATAATAAGCCATAAAATATCACTTAAGGCCTTTGCAGACAGGGTGCGATTTTTCGCACGGAAAAAACGGACAATATCATTTTTTAAATGAACACATGGTTCTCAATGACCTCATGCACACCGGCTCTGAATTTACCGTGCGGCGATGCGTTTTTTTTCCAATCGAACCCAGTTCGATTCATGCATCTTTTTGCATGCGGTAAAACCTGATTGACTAATCGCACCCTGTCTGCAAAGGTCTTTACACTACCTTTTAATTTGTAAAAAAACATGTGCTCATGTCAGGTGGGGATGAGACGGGTGCATGCTGTAGTTTAAGATGGAGTACCGTTACAAACAGGAGGTAGTCTACCTTTTACCCATATTTAATGTCAACAAACGAAATATTACAACAATATATTTGTCCTTTTCAAACAGAGCAGAGATCAACCCACGCTGTTCCAAAGACAATATTAACTTAATGGAAAGAGTAATACAAAAATAACATGTTTTTGTGTGTAGGCTGAAACATGTAGTCGATGACAGCCTATTAGTCCGATAATAAATGTTAGACCAGAATATGCAGTCTCCAGTTTTGTTTTGCCGCCATTTGTTTTTCTTTGTTTTTTTTTCTTACAACAAACTGAAGTATCCATTCTCTCCACACTGCAATGTCCTCAGTGTTCATCTAACTCTCAGAGAGTACAAATGGTTAAATAAACACTGAGGATTTTACAGTGTCTCTTCCTGACGCTCTCTCCATCTCCGCTTGTCTCTCTGTTGTTCATTTTTCATGAGTAGTGCTGATGCAGAGTGTTCTCGAGTTACGCTCTTAAAGTCATTGGCAAGAGGTAACATGATAGTGTTGAGGAAGTGTGTGTGCCTTGTTTTGGTGTGAGTGTGTGTATAGTATGTATGTGCAAAAGAGAGATTATGCCTTGAGGAACATGTTTGATCTAATCTTCACTTTTGTACATTAAGTCCTGTTTTAAATGTTAACTCTCTCAGTGCCACACAACGAGATATCCCGAGTTTTTTTTCCCCAATTTCTTTTTTTTTTTTTGGGAACCCAAGATATCATTATCTGAAGATTTGCAGCTCCATCCACTCCTTGTTTAACTTATAACTGAAAAATGCTGTATCTCGCTTCCTAAGCACTTTTTTTTTACTTTGAAAAAAATAAATAAAAAATCCTGGCACAGTACTGTATGAACATATTCTTTTATTTCATTGGCACTGAGAGAGTTAACCAGCAAGATGAATTATTCGTTTTAGAAGTTATATTAATATTTGACTGCTTCGTTAGGCACAGTAGTATCCTGAGGCAGTAATATGCTCTTTCTTGCATTGATCTCAAGTTTATATCCGTGTCGTCCTATTAAATCACTAATCACAACCAAGACTTTCAAACCAACTGTTTCTTAACCCTTTATAATTCATATCTGGCATTTTTATTATATCTGTAACCTACTACAGGATGTTGTATCGACTTATAGTTTGTAAAGCAAATGGTTCTGAGCAAGTGTCACTTCATGTGTGTGCGTGCACATGCATATGTGTGTGTGTGTGTGTGTGTGTGTGTGTGTGTGAGAGAGTTAATGCACATGTGTTTGTGTACAGTACGTATTTGCGTATCACAAAGCAAAATAGAAGAACGGTGTTGACTATTATTTATAGGTTACTGGTACTGTACGTGGCATATCACTTGTTGTGTTAAAGGATATAATCTAGGTTCCTTTGTGCTCGATTTTTGTGATCTGTGTGTGTGTGTGTGTGTGTGTGTGTGTGTGTGTGTGTGTGTGTGTGTGTGTGTGTGTGTGTGTGTGTGTGTGTGTGTGTGTGTGTGTGTGTGTGTGTGTGTGTGTGTGTGTGTGTGTGTGTGTGTGTGTGTGCGCCTTTGTTACTGCATACTATAATTTGTGTTGCTCCTGCATTCCATCAGACAATAATCCAGGCCATCTCCCCACCCGTCAGACTGACGTTGTCCCACATGCACGATGCGTCTTCTCTCCTCTCTTCCCACTCGACCGTCACAGTTCCAGTCTAGCCTAATTTTTACGGCGTCATGCAAAATAGCCGACCTACACGCTCACAGCGCGTCACATCCGCGACGCGTTGCAAGCTTGTAGGTCGGCTATTTCCGACATGCGACACCGTCGTGTGACAAAGTATGAATAGGGCTTTATCCCCTCTGACACTCCTCCCACGCTCCCATCCATTCTTATTAATGTACGTGTATCCTCCTTGTGCTTTTTTCCCCTTTTTCCTTGGTTGATTCCTCTCCTGTTCCTTTGTTGTTGTTGACGTGTCGTAAAGTGAAGGCTTGGGAGGATTCAGGGCAGTCATCACTAATTCAAAAGCCAGTACAAGCTTTCATTTCCCTCTGCGATGCATAATGCATCCATTATTCACCCTTCTAAAGAGATGCTTCTAATTGCGGACATGCACGCATGCATTGTATCCAAACACACGCATGCATGCAGACAGACACACTTGCGCACAAACACAATCACATTTTTATAAACATACTGTATATATTTTCATATTATATACAGACATACATATGAACATCTGTAGACACATATGCACATACACATACACATACACATACACATACACATACACATACACATACACATACACATACTGAACATAAACACCAACATACATTTAAATGAATACATTTGTCATAATAATAGAAAACCTTAAATGACCATATTGGCCAAACCCCACACAAAAGCACCCTCAAAATGGGCACCCAATGTAGAGCCCAACCAACAGGTCAATCCAATGATATAGCATCACTGCCAAGGCCCTGCACATAAATAAGGAATGGATGCCATATAGAGTCAAACTTATCCACGCAATCTTTTCTAACTTCAGGTGACTCATGATGACATCGTTAACCCAGTGACTGAATGTAGTTGGAGAGCTCCCCTTCCACTTAAGTAAGATTAGCCCTCTTGTCAGTATAGTGGTAAAAGCAACTACAGTCAACTTGACATAAATATTGTTTGAAAACTGCTGTGCTAGAGTGAGAGTAGAGCCCCTCTACCTGCACCCATTCCATAAGCAACTTTTTTTTGTGTGTGACGATTTTCATTCCGCGGGGGGGGGAACTACAGTTTTCAGTTTTCAGTTCATGCCTGCAGTGCTCTCACCCACAATAGGAGGCTTGTACCTCATTTCACTCTAATCCATTGCCTTGTTAGTTCGCTCGGCCGCTCCATCGACTGAGCAGCACTGTTGCACGTTGACATAATAACAGTTATCTTAATTAAAATCTATGAAGGGATATTGGCTGGAGTCTGGCCAGCGGGATTGGTTGGCGGTTTATGTATTCACTGCTATCGAATGACACACACACACACACACACACACACACACACACACACACACACACACACACACACACACACACACACACACACACACACACACACACACTTTCTCTCTCTCTCTCTCAGACTTTAGCTAACCGTTATGCCCATAAAAGTGAAAGATTAATGACTGTTACCCACACTGTAGCTTAGTGTTAGCCTAATATTGGCATAATCTCAGATCATATTATGGACGCTTGTAAAGGGTGTTAAAAAATGTTAAAAGACATTTAAAAAAAGAGACATGGAAACCCTGTATGTCATTGTCCCAGAAACTAGTGGGGAGGCTTGTCAGTGCCATTTTTCCTTGAAGGCTAAATTGAGCCGAGGGAAGCAAAGACGTGCCGTTACAAAGTTAACCAGAAAATACATCACAGCTGCAGCACCGTCAACAAGCAGGAACGAGTCAGGCCTACGTCTCTTTGAACTGCCAATTCATTTCCCCATACGCATTTCCCCAGCTGCATTCATTCCCCTATTCATCAACACTTCCATCTCTCTTCTCCTGCTCCCACTTATTGTGCCTCGAATTGGAGAAGATATGTTGTAGAGAGATTTTGGTGGTTAAAGTTATTTGTCATGTCTGCTCTGTGGATGTCTTGTTTACAAAGCCTAAAAGGCTTTTACAGAATGTAAAACAAAACAAAAAAAACGTTCCAACGTTCAATGCCAAAAACACAATTAAATCGTACCACATTTATTTGTGTGACATTTAATCGACCACAACTAGCTATCTGTGGTTCCTGCTGGATGGACTCCACTATATTGTTCATGTCTAACAAAAACAAACTTTTCAGTATTACCCGTATAAGATTATCTGACCTCCCACACCAACACTTTCTGATATGAACAATAAGGCCATCACACTCTTAGCACTTAACACTGATCATCCCCTATATCGCCATCTGAACGAAGATACAGAACCTTGAAGTGAGAAAAGGTTCGTTTTAGCAGGAGTTTTGCCCCCTCAGCCAATGCCGCATTAAACAAACTGCCTCGCTTATAGGATTTTCTTTTCCCTTTTTTTTGGTATAGCGGGGACCTCATACATTGTCTTGCTGTTGTATTGTATTTGCTATGTTGTTTTGTGCTGTATGGTTATGTGTTTTTCTGTTGGAACAGACTGTGAAGACGAACATCCCTGTGGGCACAATAAAGACTATTATCATTAACCACGCACGCTTCTTCTGTGAGTGTGAAGGGTGGCAGGGAGCATGTTTCATCCAGTGGACATGCTGAACATTGACACTGCAGGCAGTCCTTCTGCTGCTACTTGACACCCTGACACAGAGCGAGTTCATGTACTGTACATTTGACGTCATGTTTAATGACTCTACTCTCCCTCTAGATGAGAGGGTATGCACACATGCATTATGTGCATCTGTTTGCGTTTTATGTCTAACACTGTGTGTGTGTGTGTGTGTGTGTGTGTGTGTGTGTGTGTGTGTGTGTGTGTGTGTGTGTGAGAGAGAGAGACTGGTGCATGAGTAGACCATGCTTTGGGAGAGCATGATTATTCTGAATCATTAGTTCAGAGAACCCAGCTGACATTGTGTGAAATTAGCTTTATAATCCCTCCCCAGTGGGCATGACGTGCATGTGTGTAAGGCTATAGGCTATAAGACCACGGGACCTCAACATGCAGAGACAGAGGTCATTGTCTATGCACCGTACGGTACGTAATGATGGCAGCAGCTCCTCAAAATTCCAGAAAAGGTTTTGGCTAGATAATATAATAAGAGACACCTGGTTGGTTCCAACAGCCCAACATAGAATCACTCATACAGCAGCTCCACAACTTTTATAGTGGTGGGCCAAAGTTGGGCGGATATCTAGATGTAGAGGGTAGTCCACCAGTCCTTTAGTCAGTGTTTTGCCCCCAAACAAAAGGGACGGAGTCACACTACAAGAACCTTTGGCCTTGGAATAAGGGAACAAGAACAAGCAAAAGGCAACACACATTTGTTTTATGGAGCAAGGTCCAGACCTACAGTACATCCAGTCATTTTGTCAACATAAATACATTCTTGCATTGAACCAAAGTGAAAAAATAACAATATGATTGACTTATGTATGTTATTACAACATTCATACAATATTCACAAAAAAGTAGAGTTGGGAATGGTCACGAAAAAGTAGCTACAGTATAAAACGGAGACAACTGATAAGACTGGACGAGGAACAAAATAGCCTGAATAATTTAGTAGGCCTAGTTTAGGCTATCACCAGATTAAATACACCCTATACTGCTAGCTCTATTCTTCTAAAGTGCAAGATAATGATACCTCAATTATTTACGTACAATTTAATTGAAAATCAAGTGCAATCAAGTACATCAAAAAAGGTGACCAGTGGCCAGCCAACGAAAACCTAATAAGAAACAATGTTGCCTAATGAAAATACGCAGACATAGTTTTGATACAGAAGTCCAAATTATTTTATTGTATGTTGTTAAGTTATTGATTGGACGCACTTCAACACCCAATCACTTATAAAAAAAAACAATGAGTCTTGCATTGTTTCGTGCATGTTTATTTGAAACAGAAACTCTGGTCACAAGTGATGTTGTGGAGCTGTGCACCTCAGCAGTGTGAGATGTGATCAGTAGAGAGTTGTCTGCCAGTGTTAAGTGATACAAAAGCCCTATCGACTTTACTTTCTCCGCTTCACTCCCTCTTCAAATCCAACATCTGATGTTCTGTTTCAGTTTTTGTGACTGAGCACAGGAACAAGTAGGCTGGGGGTTGGGGGCATAGATAGATAAAAGCAGTGGCATCTACTTTTTTAGGATTCACAAGAAGAGGGGCTTCTAGAATATGTTATGTAAGAAAGTTGGGGCATTAATACAAATAATAATAATAATGTACTTTACATCAGCTGCACTGGCTAACAGAAATGTAGCTCAGAAGCTCTCATACTGTAACCCCACACACACACACACACACACACACACACACACACACACACACACACACACACACACACACACACACACACACACACACACACACACACACACACACACACACACACATACAGTACGCACACACACACACACACCATCTTGAGACAATTTTGCGTTTCTATTTCATCATTTCACATGAAACTACAAGACAGATTTTGCTACAGGGCTTAGGTCTTATTAATACGCTCACAGCCTCTTGCTGCATAATCCTACTTATCCATTATGTGCTATGCGCATATGATGTCACTTCTTAGAGAATGAAGTGCTATTAATTTATTATCTCCGCCAGGAGATCATGCATTTGCCCTGTGTGTCTTTCTTTATCTGTGCCTGTGTGTGACTCTCCGCAGCTAATCTGGCATACTGTGAGGCCAATAAACATCATATTTATTGTGCACACTGACCTCAGGCCTAGGACCTCAATTCTCAAATATTTTTCAAATCCATCAACAACTACAGTATTTTTCATTTTATTTTTATTATTCATAATCTCAGAGCAATCATCCCTTCAGGCAATGGGGCATCCAGTGAGGCTATGGACCAGAACTAGCCAATCGGATGCCTGTCACTCTGGCTTATGGGCTCTATACTTCCAACTAGCTAATTACAATGCTCCTCCAACCGACGGGATGTACCAGAACTAGCCAATCACAGACATTTCACCGGTGAAATTTGATATTAGATTAACACCAAAATATACATTTACAAACATGACAACATTATCCTCAGATCCCCACATGATGTGAGTCTTAACTTAAATAATGTCAACGCATTTAACTCAATTTGAGGACATGGTTTAGAGTGCCGTCCTGAAATCCAAGACATGCATTGTTGCCGAATGAGCATGCTGGATTTGAAAATACATTGTAATGTCAGAAACAGACAGATAGGAAAGATGAAGATGAGTAGATAATGAATATGTATGAGTGAGAGAAGGAAGAAGACAGTAGAGACGATGCACAACTTGCAATCACATGCCACGTCTTTAACTGCATACATTGCTTTTAAATTAGGGCATGTTTATTTATTCAAGTTATTAAGTGCTATAGGTTTATGTGATTGAGTGTGTGTTTATTAAAATGACCGTGCGTAATTGCATGTGCACACGCACACATGTGGATGAGCCAATATACTACAGTATGTTTGATAAAACACATATGTAGATGTTATACTGTACTGTAACCATGATAAATCGCAAAGACTTATTATAATAAAGACCTGCAGCCCCTCACTCTCATTAATCTTTGTCTAAATCTTAATATAGGAGGACATCTCTCTCCCTCATGCACTGTCTAATATATAAACTACTCTAATCTCTTGCTTCCGTTTCTCTCGCGCGTCTGCATGAGCTCTCTCGCTCTTGCATTCCATCTCACTCTCTCTCTCTCTCTGTCTCTCGCTGTTCTCTGTTTTTGGGTTGTTTGGGAGAGTGGCACTCCTAGTATACAGTACAGCATTCCCATCGGGGTCCCAGATGTGTCCTCTCTCTATCTTGACCTTGGTCATCAGGGGCTAGGCAGAGTTTGCCTCCCTATGTGTTGTAATGTCAGAAGGGGCCCAGGCCCAGGGTGTTACTGGGAATCAGGTTGATATATTGAAGTCGGTGTGAACAGAATGAGGGGAGAGGCATTGCAGAGGCAGAGATACCAAGAGATTCTATAGGGACCAATTGATTCAGTTTTATTTATATTGTTTGCCAATTGCTTTAAAAATGTCCTTTAATTTTCCCCTATTCATTTTTTTTCTGGTATGTCTCCAAAGCGGGCCTTGTGGTGTGATCAGACTGTGCTCAAAGCCACCAACTACAGTAGCTGATCAACACTTTGTGGACCAGCTGCCTCCTTGGTGGAGGCCTGCACTCTACAGTGCACATTCTTCCAGTCACTTTGGACAATATCACTACAGGAAATATAAGTATTTTAAGCCCGACTGAGTAGTGAGGAAATATTGACATTGCTGCTTTAAAGATTTTATTGTGAGATTCTCTGTCTCTCTCGCTCTCTCTCTCTCTCCCTCTCCCTATGGATATCTGGAGGAGGTCTACACGTTTGCTTAAATCTAACTAGCTTTTTAATGGGATGGCAGAGTTCAAAGCCCTGCAAAGACTGTCCAATGCCTTTCCTTCCCCTCTGTTTGCTACCTGTAATATGTGTTCTCTGCCAAGGTCCAGTCAATATTGATGTCTATTATGGGATGTGGTCACTGGTCACCTAGCAGTCTGAGAGGGACTGATGGATCCTCCCCACCTGTCCTTTGTCAGCCTCCATCTGATGCACATATAATCATGGGTGTGTGTGTGTGTTATTATTATTTAATCTATTACCTCTATTTAATCAGGCAGACAATTAACCACTTGAACCTCGGCATGCCTTTTCTGAGGGGAACATTCGCCAAAAATAACAGACCTTCGATAATAACAAGCACATTCGATGCGTGTGTGTGTACGCGCATGCATGTTTGTGTGCTGGAGAGAGAAAACTGACTGTGTGTGTGTGTGTGTGTGTGTGTGTGTGTGTGTGTGTGTGTGTGTGTGTGTGTGTGTGTGTGTGTGTGTGTGTGTGTGTGTGTGTGTGTGTGTGTGTGTGTGTGTGTGTGTGTGTGTGTGTGGTTTTTGTTCGGGAATGTATGGTGTGTGTATTTGCTTGATGGTGTGCGGACGTGCCCGCTGGACACCAACATGGCATGGGAGCAACTCTGTTTGGAATTCTGTCCACGGAGAGTGCTGCAGCTCCGTCTCCATGGTAACGGCAGGGTTAAAGCCCATGGATGGGATAACAGGTTGTCAGTCACCTCCTAATCACTTCCTGATTATTATTTAAAAAATAGCAGATGTACAACATTCTGAGCTTGTAGATTGGCTATTTTCAAATAGGCTATATACAGTATAGAGTTTAAGTGATTAAACTGATATTTTGCTGGGGAACGCCCTCATGGACCCCTGGGGGTCCCTGGACCCCACTTTGAGAACCACTAATTTACTAGACAATCAGCCAGTTTGCTACGACAATACCAGCGAAGGCTTTCAATATTCACTCCACGTCGTCGTTTACCTCGTGGCATTGATCCAAACCAATCCTCTCCAAAGGAATAGCTTCCAGGAATTCTCGAAGTTACTTCTTGCTGTTTTTTTTTCTTATAAATGCAGAACGCGATTCAGCCATGGTACTTAGATCCTGTGTGTGTGTGTGTGTGTGTGTGTGTGTGTGTGTGTGTGTGTGTGTGTGTGTGTGTGTGTGTGTGTGTGTGTGTGTGTGTGTGTGTGTGTGTGTGTGTGTGTGTGTGTGTGTGTGTGTGTGTGTGTGTGTGTGTGTGTGTGTGTGTGTGTGTGTGTGTGTGTGTGTGCGTGCGTGTGTGTGTGTTATCCCTAACTGCACTCTGTGTTGAAATGACGCGCACGTTTCCTTCCAGTGTATTGTCACTGAAGATGATCCAAATTAACAAACCGCAAGAATGCCGGAGATGCGCTCAAGTAGAAAATTATTTTACAAATTGGTTAATCCAAATCCGATGAGCTAATTGATTGAAGATGAATTGGGGGAAATCCAAACACAGATTCATCCACCGCATTAATTGTCTTGGCACAGACATGCGCCTATACAGGCACACTCACGTACACAATTGCAGTGCTCATGAGCATCTTTCCCTTTGTCGGAAGCAATTTTCACTGTGTTTGACTGATGGCGGAAATTGAATTGGCTCCTGATAGTTTGTTTTGGTTTAAACAAGAGGTCCCTAGTTACCATTTCCAGACCAACACACATTGATTGGAGAGAGCAGCATCAGCAGCTTCAACAGGTTTTTCAAGTCAGACTTCAAACAATGGAACAGTAGGGATGCTCTGATCGACCGGCCGCTGATAGTGCAGTTTGCATCGTACATGCTAAAAATATATATTTTAGATAGTTATGTAGTAATGACATTATCAAAACACACTTCAATGCAGTTGACATAAAAAAAGACCCTAGATGGGGTTGCGAAAGGGCCTTTCTGTGGGGAGTTTGCATGTTCTCCCCGTGTCTCCTAGGGTAGGAACCCTCACAAAAAACATGCAGTAATCCTGGTCTCTATACTGCCTTTTCCTGGTCAGCCGGGCGCCTGATGGGGGGGGGGGGACTGGTTGGAATTACGTGCCCCAGGCTGGCAGAGGGAGAGTAGCGCCCAGGATTACATGCTTAGGCAATTGGCACTGGGTGAAAAAATGGGTTACAAAATCATGGGATAAAAATGTAAGAAAAAAAATCCTGATCGGAGCATCCCTATTCCCTACTGAGCAGTGATGCCGTAATTCTTGCCCTAAAATAGTCGGCGCAGCTAGGCAGGATGTGAATGGAAACAGCATAAATAGGTCCTCAGATTTACATAATTTGATCCATCTGGCTCTTCTCTCAGTGGAGGGTTGACCTTTCATTAAATGAAAGGTCCAAAGGACCTTTCATTAAATGAAAGGTCAACAAGTGTTGTGTTTGCTCTGCCCCTCTCTTTTCAAAAGGGGCAGAGTGGATTTAACATCAATTTTCCCTCATGTGGTATAGTGATGTAATGAGTAATGACATTTCATTGCATCTGCCAGGAAGTCCCAGATTTTAAGTTCTAGCTTCGTTTTGGCCCAAGGCTCAAGGACCCACCTGAGTCTTCGCATACAACATTCACACTTAGTTGTTATTCTCTTCGTCACAAGCTCTTCAGGAGGTGGCCTATACCATACCCTCGCACGATTGCATATGTATTTTTTACTTAAGTACAGTACTTAATTAAGTGCACTTAGTTACTTTCCACCACTGTTCACCAGTGTGTGCATGTGTACAGGCTAAAAGCAGGCAGTCTTGGCGTTTTGTGCATGAGCGCTCAGTTAGTGCAGTATAGCGTCATGTGTTGAGCATCTTTGGCCTGGGAGCCTCTCGGCATTGGCTCTGCTGCGGTACCCTGACAGCATGCTGGTCGGCTGTCTGTGTGGCACAGGGGCGAGATGGTCGTTGCCAGCAGTCGCCATCTGCCAGCGTTCCCAACAAGTATTTGTGGGCAGGAGGTGATGAGTGCAAAAGATGCCTGGTGGGACATCTATTTTCCACGGGGTCCCGAATTCCAAGCATCTTGGCTGATGTCCACAATGACAGTGACAGCCTGTTGTTGACTTGAAACTACCAGTGTGATCTAATATGAGAGTGACGACACTAGCGTTGACTCACATCGTAAGAATGGAACGCGGAAATGCTCGTTCTCAATGAGATAGTTCCAATGTTTGGAACTATAGCTCATAGCAGCCCGCTTTGCGGCGTGATCAAAGCATGTCATAACTCTCTCTCTCTCTCTCTATGGGTCTGGAAACTACAAGTCAACAACTGATCCCCACCCTCCATCATCAAGTCATAAAGGGAGTTTGTCAACAGCACACATCAACCACTTAGTTCTCTTGTCTTTATGGATTAAAGTTCTCAGTCACCGTGACAGTCATTTTTATAAGATTAAAGTGCATTAGAATCGACCAAACTAGCAATAGAATATTATGTTCAGAACCATCTTCTATAAAAACCCTAATGGTCTATTTCGTATTTCGTAAAAGCATTCTGCAGATTCTTCAACTGGTTGGATGAAGGTAGAACAGCAAAGACATAGAATGATATTAACTAAACATCATGACATATTGTGGTTATTGTTTAGGAGAAACGGTGCTATTGTGTTCTCCATGTCTCTCTTAACTCTTTAACTGCCAGAGTATTTACACATCTACCCCCCTTCCCTGCCAGAGAATAACATTGCAAAAATAGGTAAACTGTGAATTTTGTCTCCGTTTATTTTTTAACATTGAAGTGAATGGAGCAGAAAATCTTCGCATCGCGTTATCTCCTGCTTCCTTTGTGATAAAAAAAAAAAATTGAAAAAATAAAATAATAATAATAATAATTTTTAATCTTTTCAAAAATCTCGTCAATCTCGTCGACGGCTGGCTGAGCCATGCGGAGAAAAACGAGAAATCTCGTCAATGGCAGGTAAAGAGTTAACTCTCTCCCTCTGTGTCGGTGTCTTCATGAACCAGTTACACAGCATTGGATCTGTGAAGGATCCACTTGCCTCCTGCTACAATTCAGTCTGGATTAGTGCAAACATGTCCTCATTGGAGAGGAAATTAATAAGCTCCATTGGAAAGCATATGAAGGGCATCCGATGAAACGTACTTAAAATCATTCTTCTTTCAGTCCTACATTTTAGTTTATGTCTGGCATGTCAGAATAGCCATCTATACATTCAACACTTAATTTGACTTAAAATGTCCTTTATCCTATGAATTATGCATACATTTGATCCTCCAGAATTTGGATAATCTACAGAGATTGCACACCAATCACAACCAAAAAGCCATTGCATTCTCTGCATCAAACCTGTTCTCAGTGAGTGCTAGTCTGAAACCCCGATTTTAATTAAAACTTAATTTTAATCAAGCAAGTACGATATACCATGACCTTAGCTATTGCTTAAAAAATACAGTAGTATTCTCAATATATAAATGTATGAGTTAAACATTCTGAGATCTTTTCATTTCAGGTTATTGTCACAATGTTCTAGCAGTCTAAACATACTCTGTGACCTTTACTCAGAACCGGGCCACCTTTCCGCCTGTTCAGTAAAATGCCCTTAAAAGCCTGCCTGATCCATTTGCTCCTGTTAAATCTAATGGTTGCTGCCGTTTTGGTCCGATAAAAGGCAGTCTGTGAGAGGTGTAGTTGTGGATAATTCAATCAAACACCCTCATAATGGCAGAGCAGCCAGGGGACCTGACCCCATCGCATGGTTTGTACTCTTCTTTCACTCGTCCATAGCGAGCAGAGAGGAAAAGAGAGCCAGCCAACTTGACAAATTGTCACACCACACTTAACAGGTTTATTTGATACTGATATAGCCAGTTCCACTTCATTTTCAAAATGTCAGCCTCGAAAGCCAGATAAATAAGTCGGCAGAAAAGTAGTAGGGTTTCTTTTGTGACAAGAAAGACGTTCTTGAATGCCTTCTCATCTCCTGATGTTACTTAAGCCATTTAGACCGGGAAAGCATCTGACTGTGTCATTTTTAGATTTCTTTGACTATTCAAAAATAGCAGATATACAAGCTCATAGTGCTGCACCGAGTGCCGCGCTATGAATGTTCTTTTTGAATTTGTGAAAATCTATATATTATATAAATATATATATTTTTGAAGTGAACATTTGTAACTCAAATCTTTGGGGATCTCCTGGGGATACCTGGAACAAAATATTTTACAAATGTTTAAAAAAATATATTCAAAGATTTGCACTAATTTTCTCAATTTTTGTCAAAAATAGCAGATCTACAAGCTCATGAGTGCTGCGCTATGAGCTTGTATACCTGCTATTTTTGAATTGCCAAAGAAATCTTAAAATGACTGAGATGCGTTCCCGCATTGAATGGGTTAAGAACAGGGAAACAGGAACGTTTTTTTTACAGTAGGCCTTGCACTGTACGTGGCACAATAAAAGCTATTATGCCATTCCTGTTGAAGGTCCTGGTGCTTACCGAATGGCACCACTTTGTCTCTGGCTTGTTAATCAGGTATTATGGTACTTAGAGACCACAGAGAATGGAACATTCACACAGTCGCAGTCATTTAAAGGTGTGACGCATTTGGCTGCATCATGCCACAGATCTGAGGAATAAGCCAAGACAACCTGTCTTGCCAGGCTTTTTCAACACAGTATAATCTGTGCCACAATCTGTGCCACAATCTGCAGATTAATTCTAAAACCGATTTGCAAAACTTACCGTTGCAGAGTATGACAGCACTTTTTAGTTGATGTCTTATTTTCATATATTTTCATATTTTCGTAATGAAAAAAGCAGAAAAATATGGTACTTTGATGTGTCTATCCGCAAGGCCTTGTAAGGAACTAAGAACATTAAGACCATTGATCCATAGTTTCAGGGATAAGTTGGAAATTTATAATGCAGTGGGGGGAAAATTCATATTTACGGCAGCAAGTTTATGCATACCTTTTAATACCGTTGTCCTCTTCAAACTACAATATTTCCTAAACGGGATCCTTGAAAATCAGTTTATATGAATGAAATAACAGCTGAGTGATCAGCCCTAAATGACACTGTAAGCTTCTGAAACGGTGTGCAGCGCTAGCTACAGTAGACTCTATAGCTGCTGGTGGCTCCAGCTGTGCCCAAAGCTCTCTACCATGTTGGGTATCGGGGTAATTGCCAAATGCACAGCTGCTGTGGTGACTGTGACTGGTTTCTGGATAATTCGTCAGAGGCCTAGCAGATATACAAGCTCATAGCGTATGAGCTTGTAGAAAAATAACGTATCTGTCCATTACACACCCCATGAAGCCTTGAATTCAGATTGTTTTAGCTTTTGTCGCATTCCTAAGCCAATCATTTGATGAGGAAAGATGCTAATGTCTCCGGTAGGGGACACAAAGAGTGTCCATTGAGTCTCCTACTGGAGAGTCCGCCGGTCATCAAATTATCGCCATGAATTCAAGGCTTCATGGGGTGTGTAATTGATATAAAATAAGTCATTTTTGGGGTGAACTATACTCCTTTAACTGAGGGAGAGGCCACGACAAACAATATACAATATCCCAGCAGTTTACCCTCCCCCCCAACAGAAGACATTTAACAACACAAATCCAATGGTCCGTTTTGGTTACAGGGTCGTAAACTACATTTTCGAACCCGTGGGAAATAACATGTACTGTGTAGCTGTCCAACAATGAATGTACAAAATTGGAGGTGTGAGACTCGTGGAAAAGTCATCATTACTGTACTTTATAACATTGAAGGTCAAAGAATACACACACTTCGCATACTGTATTGTATATCACGTTTCCAGATGACATCGACGACACCCGAGGTTCCCGTCTGTGTCGGAGCTTCCTCTCTCTCGTTCCCATGTTGTGGTGTAACCTCTACATGGTGAAGTTATACTGTATCACTATCACTGTAATGCTATCACTGGACTCATGCCCACAAAGAACAAGCACCAGTGGGCCTGTTTAATCCATTCAATCCGGGGGAACGCATCTCTTGTCATTTTAAGATTTCTTTGGCTATTCAAAAATAGCAGATCTACAAGCTCGTAGCGCGGCACCGAGTGCCGCGCTACGAGCTTGTATATCTGCTATTTTTGAAAAATTGTGAAAATGTTGTGCAAATCTTTGAATATATATATATTTTTAAATCGAACATTTGTAAAAAAAAAAATAATAATACTCCCCCAGAAGCAAAGATTTGAGTTACAAATGTTCGCTTTAAAAAATAAAATAAAATAAAATATTTGCACAAATGTTCAAGATTTTTTTTAAATAGCAGATCTATAAACTCATTGCGCGGCACTCTGTGCTGCGCTATGAGCTTGTAGATCTGCTATTTTTGTATAGCCAAAAGTATAAAATAATGGTTATAGCTCAAGTCAAAAAATGACACAGATGCGTTCCCGGATTGAATGGTTTAATAATACAGACAGGAGAAATCCTGACGGGGTAAAGCAAGAGGTGAGCAGAAAAGAGAGAGAGGGAGGGAGGAGAGACAGATGAGAGACCACGATAAGAGAGAAGAGAAGAATGAGAGGATGAAAGATTGAGCGCCAGAACGACAAAGTACAGAACGATGACAAAGAGGGTCTTCTGTCCTGTGTGCTGACAGAGCCAGAGGGACTGGCCTTGCCTTTGTCACCTGCAGACCAGTATGACGTGGGTTCATCTAAGGTAAACACCTATGTGATGATAGTTTCACCTGGATGTTTGTCAGGTCTTTTGTCTGCTACTGTGTGTGTGTGTGTGTGTGTGTGTGTGTGTGTGTGTGTGTGTGTGTGTGTGTGTGTGTGTGTGTGTGTGTGTGTGTGTGTGTGTGTGTGTGTGAGTGCGCCCGTGTGCCCGTGCGCGCGCTTGTGTGTGTGTGTGAGGAAGAGAGAGAGAGTCGGTGTGTGTTGGTTGTAATCTGATCCCTAGACTAAGGTTGCAGTCAAGATGCTGCATGTAGCCTACGTGTGCAACTACAGTCACTCATAGACTGTTGCTAGATTGTAATATTCATCCAGATTACTTACTGTTGCAGGTCTGTTGACAGACCGTATTAATTCTCATATTCATTGTATATCTCTGCTGTCCGGCAGCAACCAGGTAACTCCAAAATGTTTTTCAGGAAATTACAAAAAAAAAAAGTAGAGTTAGGAGGTTTTGTCCATCATTGATAAGAACAGCTGAATGGACCTCCAAGCTCACAATGAGCTTTGAGGTCAAAAGGGGGTGGAGTCTGGAGTCAGCTAAACCAGCTAACTCCATCCCCCTTTGGTGAACTTAGCTGGTTTAGCAGAACGTTTGAGGTTCCAATGGAGTTAGATGGTTTTGTCAGAAGCGCTTTTTAATACTTTTCATTGGTTCAATTATTGTTTTAACAACACACAGACGTAAAGGGTGTTCAATGGCCCTGATTTATGGAAAAAAAATGCAAAAGCGGAAAAATGGAGTTAGCTGGTTCCTGCCGGACAGCAACGATTAGACTGTACACATTTTCATTGTTGATAGTCTCATGATGTCAGGCTGCATGGGACACAATTACACAGTGGAGTAGAAAAAGAGGAACATGTGACACACACACACGCGCACACACACACACACACACACACACACACACACACACACACACACACACACACACACACACACACACACACACACACACACACACACACACACACACACACACAGACCTTACAATGACATTATCAGTGATGTCATTGGCGACCACACACAACGCCGCACAATGCTGTGTGTTGCCACCTGCAGGGGAGCCCGGTGCTGTGTTTCAGTGACTCTGTGTACATCGTCATGGAAACATCAAACACAAGGGATGCCAACAAACTGAACCAAATTATGAGGAAGGCTATAGTTCCACATTTGGAGTCAAACTGGACAATCTCATTGTGGTTGCGGAGGGGACAATGAGGAGGAAGCTGGTCACTCTCCAAGAGCATTGGTTCTCAAAGTGGGGTCCTGGGGGTGGGGGGGTGGGGGGGGGCGTACCAGGGAGTCCCTAGCAAAAGTAGTGAATATAACGTCACAATCATTTTAACCATATTTTATACTTTGGCTATTCAAGAATAGCAGAAAATATGTGCAAATCTTTGAATATATATATATGTTTTAAAGCGAACATTTTTAACTCCGATCTGTGCTTCTGGGGTCCCTGGAACAACATATTTTGAGATGGGGGTCCGCGGCCAAATACATATCATTTTGGGGGTCCTCCTCCAAGTTGGAGCACCACTGATATACAGTAGCAACATACTGCTGCTATATCAGTGCGTTTTCAGACCAGATTTTAGTGATCAATTAATCGACTGTGTTCCGGCTTGGAACTTGTATCTGTTTTGCCAATTATTTGGGGGACCACTTGTAATATCCTCACGCAGTGGTGCCCGGCCCTCAGGTTGAGAACCACTGCCCTACATGACGAGCAAGCGTGGATGAGGAGCACACTCATCCCCCCCAGGCACTCCACAAAGACACTTGGCCAATCCTTTGTGCCAGTAGAGCCTTCAGGCTCCACAACAAAGCTTGACCCCAATACCTTCTATTCTGTTCTTTGGGGATTTCTGACTCCTGCTTGACTCTGACACGCTTGCGCATCGACTGTACTGGGATGTACACTACAGAACTATGACAGGTGTCTGTTAATCCATTACACGCATCTGTGTCATTTTAAGATTTCTTTGGCTATTCAAAAATAGCAGATCTACAAGTTCATAGCGTGGCACCGAGTGCTGCGCTATGAGCTTGTAGATCTGCAATTTATTATATTTATTTTTGAATAGCCAAATAAATCTAAAATGCCACAAATGCGTTCCCGGATTGAATGGGTTAAAGATAACTGTTGAGACTTAAGGTGGCTACATGCTACCATTTTAGGTGGAAACGTTTACACCCAAAAGGTGATTATGATACTAGGCGCTCATAGTTCGGTGATTTCGGTCAGTAAAAACAGTGTTGTTTGTGTTGAGGTGAGCGGTGAGTCGCCTATCACCGCGGCTCAGTAGACATCATGTTGTAGTTTTCAAATCACTGTGGTGAGAGGGTGACCCATGAAAATGGTAGCATGCATGCGCCACCCTTTACTGTACTTGACTCATTATATTCGTATATTCACATTGTTGAGAGACTGTACATAATTATCCACATACTGCTGAAGGCCGGTTGACGCTGTAATGTACATATATCTCAACCTCATATTCACTTTTGATAGTCTGTACATATACTGAATATAATATCCATTCGTACTGGTGATAGATGCACATTCATGCATGTTCACCGGCGATGGATTGGACATTTACACTATGTAATTATTCAGAGAATGTATACGTTAACTGTGTACATACGTTGTACGAATTTACATACTGTACGTTAACTCAGTCAGACCCATGCAGTGCAGATGTCTAGTGTCAGACTCTGTCTGTCTTGTGTTATACTGGAACAAATCTATCCATGCGTCTACTCTGTCCTCTAGTACAATTTCTCGCTCTCGCTCTCTCTCTCTGTCTCGAAACGCAGACCCATCCTTGTCAATAAGACTTATCGTGAATTACCACGGTCCTGGTAATTGGGGAACCTCTGCAATTACCACTCCCATCTGTTGGGATCTAATGATTTTGGTGTATTTCCCTGGGAGTCGTAACGTAATGCCTCAAATGAAATGCTCTTTGAATGACTTCCATCCAGCAGCTGATAGATGCTCACTGTACGCCAAATCCTGCCGCACTTTAACCCATTCAATCCGGGAACGCATCCGTGTCATTTTAGATTTTAGCTATAGCCATTATTTTATACTTTGGCTATTCAAAAAATAGCAGATATACAAGCTCGTAGCGCAGCACTCGGTGCCGCGCTACGAGCTTGTAGATCTGCTATTTAAAAAAAATCATGAACATTTTTGCAAATCTTTGAATATATATATTTTTTAAAAGCGAACTTTAACTCAAATCTTTGCTTCTGGGGGTCCCTGGAACAAAACATTTTGAGATGGGGGTCCGTGACCAAATACATATCGTTTTGGGGGTCCTTGACATGAAAAAGTTTGAGAACCACTGATATAGAAACATACGTTTTTCAGAAAACTGTTAGGATTTAGAAGACATTTGTGGAATTGGAAATCGGAACCTCAAGGTCTTAATAGGTTGTAGCAGATGTCCCGGATAAACAGGCAGATATGCGGGCAGACCATTAACCTTCAAAGGGCTAACACAACAAGCCTTTGAAGTCCCCAATCATCTTCATTCCCTAATGAAAAGACAACATTCTTCAGGATGCGCAGGACCAGAGCTAAGGTCTGCGTATCTGTTACAAGGTTAATACTGTTGATGTCGTCCTCAACAGTGAGGCCATACAGTATATACTGTACATCATTTCTATAATGTGTTAAATCGTCGCCCAGGATGTCACTGTGTACTATCTCCATCACACCATGCCAGTCAGCTTCTAATATTGTTTTTCTTTCAGCTTTTATTAAAGTGGCTCTTTTCTAACATGATGAGTGCAGCCGCACCATGGCACAGTGTGTCATCCCACACTATAGCAGTGACTGAGCATCCTTTGGTATCAGTGAAGCTCTGAGTTGAAAGGGACAGCAGTTGGATGAAAGCAAGCAAACTCCCCAGTGACACAATTATTTGCTGTTATGAAACAAACTCAGACAGGATAAAAACAGAACAACCTTTATTTAGGACCATCAGCACACTACAGTATCTAATCTTTACATCAGAGAGAGAGAGACAATGTGTGTGTGCGTGTATCCGCCAAGTGAAATCCTCACTGTTAATTTATGCATTTGTAATTAAGAGTGTACAAAATGTGATACATACTCTCTCAGAGTTAAGATAAACCTTCAGGATGTTACAGTGCAGGGAGCAGTGATAAGGCTATTTGGGGACAAGAAAACAGAACCAGAAGGGTCATAAAAAATGGATGGAATGGATAATTAGCTAAAAGTAAAGGCAAAGTAGAGAATAGAGGGAACGAGGGGTGAGGCTGGAGAGAGGGAACGAGGGGTGAGGATGGAGAGAAGGAACAAGGGGTGATAGGACACATGCAGCCATTCTGAGCAAAGGAGAGAATTGAAGGGGAAGAGCAGAAGGAAAAAGGCGACGGAGAGACAAGACACAGTCAGTCATTTGGGAACCCGCTGTGTCGAAACCTTCCAGCCATGGCAACCAGGGACCTTTGTCTGCTGTTACCAGCTAGATATATGTGCGTCACTGACACGCACAAATGCACACGCACACACATCACATGCAGTCTTTGAGAATGTGAGAGCACTCATCTGCACATATGACAAATGCACACATACTCGCTCGTTAACGTGTACACACACATCAAAAGGCCCATGCACATACATACACACACACACACACACACACACACACACACACACACACACACACACACAGTATCTGACCGAGACACTCTTTGAGATGTGGCGTGCTGGAGGTGAAAGAGACGTGTGGCCCCGCGGAACAGACGTTTGTGATCGTTGTTTGCTCCAAACTTTTGCGGTGATGTCAGCGCTGGCGTGTCTGTTGTGTGTATGAAACAGGAGACTGTGTATCACGTGTCACCATGGTGTAGTCTGGTGTAAAGTACAGGAGTCTGCACACATACACGCTTCAATACAATTAAATAATGGATACCGGCTATAGATACTGTACTGTACGTAGATTATGGAGATGTACATAGATGTGTATGTGTGTGTGTGTGTGTGTGTGTGTGTGTGTGTGTCTGTGTGTGTGTGGGGTGTTTTTTTCTTTCACATCAGGTTAAATAACACTAGGGGAGCAGGGGGTGAGCGTATTTGGTTATCTACGGTTGACTGGCCTCATCAGTTTTTGGATCAGTTACACTCTATTGTATTGTATTGTATTGTATTGTATTCTGCTGGTTGTCAACACCAGGTCCGGGGACCACCAGCTCTGTTACAGGTCTGTAACTCTTGACGCTGGGGTGTCCATTTGGTTCCATTTGTACGCTCTCAGAGTTAGATTAACGCTTCCGACTTGACAGTGTATAGATTAGGGTCCCAGAGATCGTAACAAATGGGGGTGTCTGTGGCCTAATCTATATAAAAATGGTACTACAGGCAACGTACACGTCTACTGGAGCCGCAGGTAATGGAGGGGGAGACAAAACAAACAACGTAAGGAGCGTCGGCGCTCGTTACGTCTCCTTACGTCCGACTGTAAATGATACTATAAATGGCTCTGCTCCATGCTCCTGCTGCAGTCTTTGACCGGCCCTGTTGCGCTCCACTCTGCCCCGCTCAGCTGGGTTCTCCTCTTGGCTCTCTGCTTTGTGCACCATCCAGCCAATTAGCCCATTCAATCCGGGAACGCATCTGTGTCACTTCAGATTCCTTTGGTTATTCAAAAATACATTTTTGGGGAAAAAAATCGTGAACATCTGTGCAAATCTCAGAATATATATACAGTATATACATTTTTTTTTTTTTTTTTTTAACTAAATTTTTATTGGAACGAAAGATTTTCAAAAGACAGATACACATACATGAAATACAAGACAGAACATAAAAGTGGGGGGGGAGAGGGGAAAAAAAAGGACAGTACAAAAACACAAGAAATAAAAAATAAAAAATAAAATACACGAAAAGGCTGCATTCTACAATTGTTAGTTATTTTTCTATTACATTTTGGTTATACATTGTCCATGGGCTGAGAAGACCACTTTTCCCAGTATTTGTGTGTCAAATCTTTGCTTCTAGGGGGTCCCTGGACAAAATATTTTGAGATGGGGGAGGGGGGGTCCGCAGACAAATACATAACATTTTGGGTCATTTTGGGACAAAAAAGTAAATAGCAGATCTTCAAGCTCGGTGCCGCGCTATGAGCTTGTATATCTGCTATTTTTGAATAGCCCAAAGTATAAAATAGTGGTTATAGCTAAAAACAAAAAAATAAATGACACGCTATGCGTTCCCGGATTGAACGGGTTAGTCAGCCATGCTGGTGCTCGGGGCCCGCATAGCTCCCTGCCACTGAAGAGGCCCAGCCAGCCAGCCAGCACCACACTCTGTCTGGAGAGGCTGCAGCCAGACATGCTCATTTTTCATTGTCACACATCCAGAGCTGTTGCTACATACACCAGGCTTGGGGGTGGGAAAGGCTCAATTTAAACAAAGTGCTAATAATTTTTCCTGGCTTCATTTTTAAGTTGACACCTTAAAGTGGGTCGTTATTTATTTTCATCGATTTGTATAGTCTTTTACCGCTCTATAGTGGAATGCGATATGAGATGTGAAGAGGAGCTACATAGTCTTCGTCCAGTTGCATGGCGAGCAGATGAGCATTTTTTTTTTGCTTAACTACATGAACCCTAGCGTCAGTATTCTGGCATGTCGTAACAGGTGAGCTTTTGGCCAAAATAGGTGAAGAGTCAACGAAACATATCAATGTTGTGAGCTTGTAGATTCTTTATTTTCGTCAAAGACATTTGGCGTAGAGGGAAAATAGGAGGCGACTGAGTATAGCGTCACCGGTCAATGAAGTATAGGGTTTAAGTGGTTAATGTCTGTACCCACAGTCATTTAGAACTGATTAGTAGCTTTCCCAATAGGTATATATTAAGTGTGTTTTGACGTAATCAGTGTAATGGGTCCTCCGTGGCCAGAGACGGCCTGAGGAGAACTTCTCTGTTCGTTTCTGTAATGAGGTCAGAAAGAATGCTCAACTCCTTACTAGGGTTGTCCGATATTGGCTTTTTTACCGATAACCGATATACCGATATTGTCCAACTCTTAATTACCGATACCGATATCAACCGATACCGATATATGCGGGGATTATTGTGATTAGGGTAAGCTCAAATTTCATATCACACACACCATATACAGTAATAACTCCTGTAACTTATTTATAAAGCCAAAAAAAAATAAAATCAATTTTTATGCTAATATCGGCCGATAATATCGGGAGGCCGATAATATCGGACATCCCTACTCCTTACCGTGGTTCAGTAGGACGACCTACAGAGGCCTGCATCCTGCTCTTACCGTGGTTCAGTAGGCCTGCTCTTCAATTCCTTACTGTGGTTCAGCAGGCCTGCAGCCTGCTCTTCAATTCCTTAATGTAGTTCAGTAGGCCTGCAGCCTGCTCTTCAATTCCTTAATGTGGTTCAGTAGGCCTGCATCCTGCTCTTACCGTGGATCAGTAGGCCTGCATCCTGCTCTTCTATTCCTTACCGTGGTTCTGTAGACATGCGTCCTGCTATTCAGCTCACTTCACAGATGTCCCACATGAGAATCTTTGTCTTGCACAAGGAAGAGATTAAAGGTTGGGTATGTGATTTTCTTTGGTTAAATAGCTCTATATTGTGATAGTACTCATTGTTATAGAGTGTTTGTTCAGTAACAGGAGTCTCCATGTCTCTCCAGCTCTTTATTAAACAGAAAATGCATTTTCATAGCTACCGTATGTACAGCATGTTACAATATACTGTGTGTGTGTGTGTGTGTGTGTGTGTGTGTGTGTGTGTGTGTGTGTGTGTGTGTGTGTGTGTGTGTGTGTGTGTGTGTGTGTGTGTGTGTGTGTGTGTGTGTGTGTGTGTGTGTGTGTGTGTGTGTGACAAACGGTGTGTATCATTGCTCTCTGACACTTTCAAACAGATTTTTGACTAATCTGTTACAATCTGTGAAGCTGCTGTCAGCATCACTCTGAGCTAGAAATGTCTTAACGTGTGTGTGTGTGTGTGTGTGTGTGTGTGTGAGTTAGTTGAACTTTGAGTCACAGTCACACCATCTGTGAGCTGTTTTTGACGATGAACAGAAGGTATAGCTCATTGCGATGGCACTACCTGCTGTGACAGCCCAGACAAAATTTGAGTGAGAGAGAGAGCGAGGGAGAACGTGCTGGCACTCACGTGTGGTGTGTGAAATAACTGTATGAATTATAATTTCAAACAAGGCAACCTAAAAAGAGTGACATACCATACTGTACAAACAGACACACCAGGGCGTCATTTCAGAAGAAACTAGAAGGTGGCAAAAAAGTAATCACTTTAGTGATATTTCTTTTTACATTTAAAGTATTTAAAATGTTATATTTTATTTTATGTTTGCCTATAATGACATGCCCAAAGTAGTGATGGCAGGTTGATAGTTGTTAATGAATGTATGGTTGAAGACAATAACACACGTGACTATACCTGTCCTGTGTCACGTGTCACATGTCACATGTAGATAGACGGGTGTGAATTGAGATGCAGTCAAAACATTTTCAGAGGTTGAGAATATTTATGCATAAATGAACTGAATTTGAGGTTAAATGCAAATGCTAGGGGCTGGCGATTGCCATCCTCTGGGACCCCAAATGACGCCCCTGAGACACACACAGACCGAGATCCTCATAACTAACAAGGGACAGGTTGTGATGACGCTAAGATTGTCAGCCTTAGTTCTCTAACACTAACACAAAGTCCACAATTTTTCTGTTTCTATTTTCATACTGTGTAATGTATGCTCTTTTTCTTCCTGTACAACACAAAACCAGCTCAAGTGAGGGATTAGATTCGTAATTCAATAAACAACACATCACTATGCGACACATTGTAAGCTTGTAGATCTGCTACATTTGAACATTTTGAATTGTTTAATCTTTTTTGGAAATGAATGAAAGTTTTTGAAAAATTATAGGGACACCAGGGTTGATGTTAATGAAACAATCAGCTGTACCCTGTCAATTGTAACTTCTTGTCATATACTGTATACACTGAAGCTACAGTACACATACATGTACAGTACAAAAAACTGCTTGGTTTCTGGCCCACTGGAACCACAGTGTTTTCAAACACACGTGTTGCTGGGCAGGTGTTTGTCAAATTGAACACAGGTTGCGCTTTTACAAAAACTATAACTTATGAACCGTAGAACCCTCATCCGGCTGGAAGCATGCAGCCATTCAAAACATGTACATTTTATATGTAGATACAGTTGTTTCATTTTCACGAGGACGCATGAAATGTGTAGCCTTTAGCTACAGTAAGCAGCTGTTGTTCCTGTCACTTCATGTTGTGTGCAGTTGGCCTACATAATCGGACGCCTTGTAGGTACATGAAACGCGTACTGTAGAACATGTATAGTGATATGGTCAGAACACATGTGACGTGTGCACTGTGGCAGGGTAATCTGAGAGGATTCAAGATAAGGGAGGTGATGGCTGTTTCTACTAAAGGGCTTAACGGGGGCTGGCCGAAATTACTCTTACTCTTGTCACTTAACTAAACATAAGCATGAGTCTTTTTTTAAATCCTTTTAGAAATGCACTATAACGCCTTGAATCATAACAGGCGTTTCTTCTGACCCAATGTGCTGAAGATCTTAGACCTCAGAAAGCCCATGTTGGCCCAGCAGGAGAACCATGTCTATCATAAAGTATAGCTGGGGCTTACATGAAAATGAAAACATATGTAAACAGGTGCTGATTTAAAAATGTAATGATGCTTCCTGCCACGATTTCTCATAGAGATACACCCTGTAGTGTATCTACTGTAAACAATGTGACAATGACTGTCAGACGAGGCTTTGATATTGCATACTGTTTGCCTGTAAATGGCTCCAAACATTTTTGGGAGGGGCCTATTTCTTTCTACAAATAAACCGCCATATTTATATCATCATTTATATCATCTATAGAGCGCTTCCAAAACCCATTCACTTCTGTCCATAGGGGGCATCACAAATGTGTTGCTACAGTATGTTGTAGAAATGCTATCCCCACCCCAGCTTCCTCACACTTTGTCAGCAACCCACTAACCCAGAGTGCCTGAAATATGCGCTCAGAGGATGACACCTTTCTAGTTATTTCTTTGTGAGCTTGTAGATTGGCTGTTTTTGCAGCGGGACACCTTTGTACCACGAAGCATAAAGTAAGCATTACACTGACATCTAAAGCTCATCTCTGGGGAAAAAGAGAACTGAACAGCTCATGTTGCCTCTGTGTTATGCAGATATGTAGCTTGGTTACTAGGGGCTGAGGGATCAAAGACCAGCCATGAAATGTGACCTGTGCATCGTTCCTCAGAGCTGAAGTGAGAGAGAGGCCAGAAACCGGTACAAGGTCAGTTTCAGCTGGGGAGGAGACAGGCAGAACTCTGTAAAACTTTGATACGGAGGAGACACCTTGAGGGACAATGGGACCAGTTTTCTCCAAGGATCTGTACATAAATATATTCCGATTTCAATTGAAAATGTTTTGCTTGCAGTGGACTTATCTACACTACACAGGCCTGTCATCGCTGGGACTTGGGAAATATTTCAGCCAAACAACATAGAAAGTGTCTTTGAGGAACAGTCTCTACAGATTATCTTGGGGATCCAAGATGATCCTTCAGCCTACATTTTGGTCTTAATCAATTTCAGAAAAATACGGAATTTCAGTACCATGGACCTAAGGGAATGCGCAGATAGCTACTCGGGAGTGTGGTTTTCTTTTACCACTACGAGCAAACCACTGCTACTCCATTGATGCATGATGCCATGTGAGATATGGCAAAATACTCAAAATACAATTCCAGCTGGCAATTAAGACTGGGGCCATGTGATGCCTGTGTGTTTAGCACTTTAGAGGACTGATTAAAAAAACAGCAGAAGGGGGCAATCATTATCCTCTCCAGGAAGTCATTTCGAAGACTTTTGTTAATAAAACTAAAGTCATTGTTACGTCCAAGGACCAGGCAAGTAAGAAGACGACGATGTCATCATCAGGCGTTAAATATGGCTCTTTCTGCCCTCGCCGCCACTCATGGATCGGGTACGTGCATAGGCCAGATGATTTTGTTTATGCTGTGGGGTCGTGTGTGTGTGTGTGTGTGTGTGTGTGTGTGTGTGTGTGCATTTCTGTTTCACTTCACTGTGTGAATGTCTACTGGTTCAGAATCAGAATCAATTTCCTGTGGATTATCACTTGTAGTATGTGAAGGGGAAGATATAGCTGCTGGAAGTTGCTGTAACTACAGTGCAGATTAGAAGTGTTTTAGGACGACGGTTCTTCCATTTCCATTCGGAGAGGTGCGCGAGCAGCGCGATGAAGAGAAGAAGGAACCGCTGATGTTTCCTTTTTGCTTGATATTGTTTGATGGCAAAACAATCATGATTCTAAATTTTAGAATCGGTTCAGAATTTAATGAGGACGGCTATAGTTAAATGTGAACCTCTTTCTGCTATAAATATGCATCCACCGTTCTGCGCGCCCCTCGGCTGCGACGTTTCCTTTTTGCCACACATCTACACTTCATGGAGTAAATTCTTTTGACACGAATTAACCGAATAAACTGAATTAAAGTAAGAAAAACCCGAAATAAAAAGGGGAAACGTAAATTTGTGAGCGCACTCTGCACACACTCTGGTCACGCACATGCGCGCACTCTGGTCACGCAGCACGCACGCATGTGTGTGAAGTGTCCTCTTTTTGGGAATTCAGAATATGGTCACCCTAGACAACACCCATTCCACTGAAAATTACCCCTCCTCCCTCTCTCTCTCTTTCTGTCTCCCCCACACACACCCTGCCTTTCTGTCTCCCTATGCAGCAACAAAGACACACTGTCTTCACTGCCCACTTATTATTCACACTTATGTATGCCTGCCGCATGTACGTATATTACACATTATGTCTATATATGTAGGTGTCTGGCTGTCTGTCTATCCACGACTGCTGTCCCAAAGTGCTGAATGGAGCAGTGGAGAGATAGGCAGAAGACATCAGTTTGGTTCAGTCTTGTTTGCACTTTGGGGTTGTGAATAGAACTTTGTTGGCACAGTATTTCCACAGGAAATGTGTCGGCGGTGTCAAAATCGGTCTGATATCGGACTGAATGTGTGTAGTCTAATGCCGGCCTTACACGTGTACATGTGCTAATCAACAGAGATATATCACCTACTGCAAACAGTAATGGCTGCTGGCTGGCACACAACACTGTGCGCGCACACAAAACTGTGTGCGCACACACACACACACACACACACACACACACAGAGAAATGGATTATTAGCCTACCTGATGTAGCTCCAACTTTAGCATGCCAACCGCATACGTTTAGGATTGGGTGTCCTAGAAAGTGGTGTCCCTGTTAGTTGCGGCATGCCTTTGTGTATAACAACAATAACAACAACAGAGGCTTCTGCCACTTGTGTCCTACTAATTGTGTCTGCAAGACTTCTGTGCGATTCTGTGTGTGCTGTAGGATGCGTGTATGCAAAGTGTACATATTGTATGCAAATTGAAAGGGGGACAAGTAGCTAGTCCAAAGGCCAGACCTATGAGTGACAACTGGTCTGCTGTGGGAAGGCAGGCAGACACACAAACAAACAAAATCAACGACTTCCTGATTCAAGTATTGAGATGAGATATCGAAGGTACATCTAAACATTACAAGATCCTCAGTCAAAAAACAACAGAATTATTTAGTTAGAACTAAACAACATGCATTAACAAACTATCCCCACTTATTGTGGAACCAGGGATAGCTATGCTGCGGTGTTGTGAATGTATTTATATTAATATATTTATTTTAGGCAATAAATAGGTCATATGGTTGCTCAATGTTGATTAATTTCATCTACAGCTGCTAGTTTAAGACTTTGTTATAAAAATGTCTTCCAGCTAGGCAAGGGATGTGGTGGAGAATAAGAAATGAGCTGAAAGTCTTCCCTGCTCTTGTGTCAGGCTCAGGACACTAATCCCAACCTAGATTCATCTTTGTCTCAAATCACCCTACACACACACACACACACACACACACACACACACACACACACACACACACACACACACACACACACACACACCCTACACACACACACACACACACACACACACACACACACACACACACACACACACACACACACACACACACACACACACACACACACACACGTAATTTAACAGGAAACAGGATCATTACGCTAATTATTTTGTGATGACCTGAATGTGTACACACACACACACACACACACACACACACACTCACACTCACACTCACATACACATACAGTTTGGACTTACAGTATGATGATTATACCCTTGTGATGTGTGTCCTGGATTTAGCCCTTAATAATTGAGTTTGGGGACATGGTTAGTAAAGCATACGCTCCTGTCAGTATAGTTGAATAGTGTTTGTATTTTAGCAGAGATTTGTGAGCCGATAAATGGGCATACATTGTACTGTACATGCCCCTTTGTCACAAAGGAAGCATCTCTCAAAAGTATTCAAAACAGAATATTAATATTTTCTCTCAGTCCATGCTGCTACTTGCACTCAACTGGAAATGTTGGGCAAAGGGTGTTGCTAGAGGATAAGCCAGGGGCACTCGGTGGCACTAGAGGATACATAATGGAGTCACTCAGTTAGGCTTATCTTCTGGGGGTTCATAACTGTTGAACACATTAAGTTTCATGGCAATTAATCCACCCATTACATCTTGAGATACCGTAACTTGTGTGCAAGTGGAGAGTTTGGCCTGAGGGCGGCACTACAGGAAAGGACATGGGATCAACAAAATCAGTAGGTTCATTTCTGAGCGCATTATGTTTCATGGTAATTCACCCATTACGGAAAATGGAAATTTTGAACAAATTGTAGTGTTAGAGGAAAGGGTCCACCACCAAAATCAGAGCTATTTTGTTCTGAACCAAAGTGGTGGATGGATGGACAGTCCATTTATGTATTCTTTCTTTTTTCCCCCTCTTTTTGGGGGGGGGGGGGGTTCACATTAGTACCCAATAGACACAATGCACTTTATCTGAGAGTCCTGTCATTAGTGCCATTCAGAGTTCAAATGCTTGTCTGAGGTGCACATTACTGGGCATCATGGATTGGATAACATAGTGTGAAGGCTGCTGACGTCAGGGGAGCCCAGCGTTGCCATCAGGAGGGGCGTACAGTACGGTGAATAGGGGATTAGGTTAGCAACAGGGGAACCTGAGAAACAGAGAGCTGCAAAACAGGGAAAGAATCCCTGGAGCACACGGACAGTTGAGGCCTTTATTTCTGGTGCTTAGACTAACGTGTCCATGTTAGTACATCTTCACCAGAGTCAAGAATGGACAAAGGCAGTGTTGCCACATCATAGCTTACAGAAATGACATTGCAGGTGAGTGAAGTCGCTGGGTTTTTGACATCCCAACCTCATGTCCATTCCCTTTTCCTTTCCTCTGTCTCTGTTCCTTATCACCCCTTATCCTCTACACCCCTCTCTTCCTCACCTTTACAAGTGTCAAGATTGAATGGAAGCCTTTGAAGGGAAGAAGTGTCAAGTGCAGAGCATTGTTGAGTGGGTCGTTGACAAGTCACACAAGATTGTGCGTGCGCGTGCGTGCGTGCGTGCGTGCGCGTGCGTGCGTGCGTGCGTGTCCGTGTGTGTGTGCGCGCGCGCGCGTGTGTGTGTGTGTGTGTGTTCACTCTGTTAATTTGCCAAAAGTTGCCTGGGCAGCAGTGACTCAACAACCTCACTGGACTCTGGAGGTTAATACACGCACGCACGGTACAATTTTCTGTACTGATACCACTGTCACTGAAGTTTTTGCAAGTGATGCGCAGGCGACACTGAAAGCTTCTTTATTTGCCGTACAGCAATGCACAGCGTCTGTATGTCACCTTAGTGAGGTTTCACAGGAATGCACAGCTGTTCGTATGTAACCTTAGTGAGGCTTCCGAGGACTCAAGGACAACTTCGACTTTCTTTATTGTCACACCAAATGAATATTTTTTTTGTACAAGCTCCCATCGTTTGCAATCTCCAAGAACAGGAAGAAGAATTGAAAACAGGTTAGATACGTCAAATACTCCTAATATGAGTAGAGTACAATACTATAGTACATATAGTCAGTGTAAACACAAGTGGCAGTTCCCATACACAGGAGTCCAAGGACAGCTATGGTGAGATTTGGCACTGTTTTTTTCTCTCTCTCCTGTGTATTTCTGATCTGATTCTGATTCAGTCCTCAACAGTCCTCCACCTGACTCTGTTTTATTCACTTATGTACGTCACTTGTGTATTCTGATCCCTCTGTGATGTGAAATAGAAGCCGGAGCCCTTTCACTTTTAATCCACTCAATTTGGAATAAAGGCAGCAAATATAAACATATTTAGCTAAACTGTCCTTTTTTTCACTGTTCAATCCATTTGAAGAAATAAAATTAAGCTGCTAGCAATCCATCATTCCATTCTGCTGTTGTTCTGGGCTCAGCCTCCACTGGGAACAGAGGTGTTGACAACAGCCAAACTACACTGTTGTCTCACAAACGTAGTCAGGAAATAAAATGAGTTGTGGGCCTGTTACTGATTGGGTATCCAGACTATCCACACTATTGTTTTTAAAGTAATGGGCCATGGCATGGGCAAAAACTGGTCTGGTTAGAATTGTTCTTATATAAATAACGATATCTTGGCAGAAGAATAAATGCTTTCAGGCTAGTTTCATGGAGAACTGACGCATGATGACCTGTTTAACCAGCGATTATGGATGGTTCACTCACACCCAACCTGAGCATGAATAAGAACAGGGTCATGCAGTTCTCTCACTCTCCCTCGTTTTCTTCCTTTTCTATCTTGTCGTTTTAGCCTGTTACCACTGGCTGGATTGCCATGGAAATTGCTGTGCACATTCATGCTCCCCGAAGGATGGACCCAACTGATTTTGGTGACCCCATGACCCTTCCTCTAGTCTAGCGCCACCATTAGGCTAATATTTGAGTGCACCCATGCCGCCTGAACCCTGATAATTTCTCTAGCGCCACGCCGCCACCCTTACAATATGTAGCCCCCCCCAAAATCTTAACCCCCCACCCCTATAGTGAGAGTGTGGCACAAACTGGATAGCAGTGTCGGTTGGTTCAAATCACTTTGCTCCTGTTGGGTGTAGCTAGCGGGGCTTTTAGAATCTAGTCATGCTTCTCTCTCCATCCCTCGTCTAGATGTCTATTCTTGTCTTGTACCCTCATTTATCATTCCCTCTTACACAGCCAGTGCCCCCACAGTCACTATGGTCGCTAATACATCATGTTGCCTCCCACTCAATTGCCTCTCTCCTTCTCTCTTTTCCCCCTTCCCTCACTTTTTATCCTTTGCCTTCCTTCATGTTTTCTCTCGTTCTCTCCATTGCCCCCTCACTTCTTCCACTCCTGTTATGTAGCCTATTCACTAAATTTGAATGCCTAAATGGACTACATCTCCTTCTGGCAGGGTTGTTTTTGCAGTTTTGAAGGTTCAGGAGGTGCACCCCAGGAGGTGCTATCACATCTAAGTCTGTGCGTATTAGTTGGCTATATCAAATACAGCCAGTGACGTAGTCAAATCTTGACCACGTCAAAAACTACAGCTTGAGCCTGTGCCCCACCAAGCATGACTCATAGCTGCTGATCAATGCAGCCAATTGGCTCTCTGAAAGTTCACTGTCCTTCACTCACTTTTCACCTTCATGTATTTCTGCAATGGTAACATTTTGTTTGTTGCTTGGTCTGTCTGCCTCCTCTCTCTCTCTCTCTCTCTCTCTCTCTCTCTCTCTCTCTCTGTCTCCTCATTTTTATATGTGTATTTTAGTAGCTTTGTATCTCATGTGCTTTGATCCTGATGGACTGTGATGTGTGTGTGTGTGTGTGTGTGTGTGTGT
Source organism: Gymnoscopelus microlampas (assembly GCF_963454915.1). NCBI lineage: Eukaryota > Metazoa > Chordata > Actinopteri > Myctophiformes > Myctophidae > Gymnoscopelus > Gymnoscopelus microlampas. The sequence continues at coordinate 34,559,983 of NC_139946.1, forward strand.
GTGTGTGTGTGTGTGTGTGTGTGTGTGTGTGTGTGTGTGTGTGTGTGTGTGTGTGTGTGTGTGTGTGTGTGTGTGTGTGTGTGTGTGTGTGTGGTCACATTGGTGTGTGTGCTCCTGTCACCTCTCACCAGTGATGTTTGTGCTTATCAGGCAGGCTCTCCAACTTGTCAGAAACAGACATATGAGCTTCTATTGTTGGAAATCATATTGCCTGGTTGGTACCTTGTCAAATTGCAGAAGTCATAGTACTTCACTTCAGAGTGCAGTCTGTTTTGTTTGAGATTGATTCACATCAGAGAGGGAGGGAGAGGGGGAGAGAGAGGGAGGGGGAGAGAGACAGATAGAGAGGCTAGCTAAACAAGTATGGTAATTATAAACTTTATTGTTTATTACTGGTTATGTTTTACTGGTAATTGTGGGATCGCCTTAGCGATCACACCAATGTTATTAATACATTATTATATAATAATAAATAAACAAATCTAGACATAATAATAATAATCTGATGAATCAAACTAAGGTAGTCAAAAACATGAATGCAACACTGTCTGAAAAATAATTAATATGGGTTAATTGCATCTAGTCACTCTGACCACAGTACAGACTAAAGGTATCCATATCTTAGCAGTTACATATCGCCATCTTGTGGATGCAGCGAGGCAGTACACTTTTTGAAGCAATGGGTAGTGAAATGGCGCCCTCTCATGGTCACCCATTGTCTCTACCATACTTTCCATGACTTGCTTTCCATGCCATACTGCACTTTCTCCTCACTCACTCACACAGAGGGTTCAGAAGAGGTGAGGACGATGACGCTAACACAGTGCATCTGCATCAAATAACGTAATGACATTGTCCTACACCAGTGGTTTTCAACCTTTTTCGCGTCAAGGACCCCCAAATTGACACATATTAGCCTACGGACCCCCATTTGAAAAGAAATGCCAGGGACTCAACCATTTTGATTTCTTGGGGGTCTTAATCTACACTATATCATCATCATTGGTGTTCATTTAACTCTGAGTGTGTACAAATGGAACCAAATGGACCCGTTAGGGTCCATTTGGTTCCATTTGTACAGTCTCAGAGTTACAGACACATAAGAGTCAATTTGGTTTCTAACTATTAATTTGGCTGGGGACCCCCTGGAACCCCCACAAGGACCACTGGTGGTCCCCGGACCACTGGTTGAAAACCACTGTCCTACACGAAACGCAGTGGTGGAAAAGGCACTCAAGTAAAAGTATCAATACTGCAATGTAGAAGAACTCTGTTACAAGTAAAAGTCCGGAATAAAAATTTTACTTGAGTAAAAGTACAAACGTATTGGTATCAAAATGTACTTAAAGTACTAAAATGTTTGAAAATAGCAGATCTACAAGCTCACAACGCAGCGATGCGACGTGTTGTGAGCTTGTAGATCAGCTATCTTCAAATAGCCGAGGTATAAAATAGGGCTAAAGTGGTTAATGTATGTTTTGTAATAATATAATCATTTATATCTGCAAAGTAACTATAACTAAAGTTTTCAAATAATTGTAGTGGAGTAAAAGTATAATATTTGGATCCGAGATGTAGTGGAAAAGAACTATTGGAAATTGTAAATACTCCAGTAAAGTAAAAATACCTCAAAATAAAAGTACAGTAAGTAATTGTACTTAGTTACTTTCCACCACTGCCTCCAACCACTGAGGTTGTGTTAGTTATGTTGTACAAAAAATGTCCCTGATTGTAGCTTTAAAATATATAACGTGTGCACTGAATTCCTCTAGATTATGCTTCTAGGTTAAATTAATGCCTACTTTTTTCAAAACGTTTAATTTTTTTCTGTGTTGAAATATTTACTGGTTCTCAGTGTAAATTGCTCTGAATAAGGGTATTTGCTACGTAAATGCCAAGCATAAATTAGCCTGTGAAAACATTCACTGCCCCATTGCCAGTTCAAAGGACAGGCTTGTCTCACTCCAGTGTCAACAGACCGTGTGTATGACGTCATTAGACTGCCTCAAGTCCATAGAAATGGAATTCAGTTGAAATCATGAAAGTTGGGAGATTTAAAGGTACAACTACAGTATAGTCATGAATGTCGTAATTGGTTTCAAAATTCTGGTGTTTCCTTATATAAGGCGTGATTTCACCATACATTATATAAAATATATTCCCACCGTTTGGCTGTCCTCTGCAGCTATAACTAGTATACTAAGGACTTATTGACGATTACGCGTTAACACAATGTTTGTGCACCACATTTCAAGAGGCTGTGTCTTGTCTCAATATGTCTAAACTTCCTTATTTGTTTACTGTACCTTCATGTTATGCGTGTCTGTTTGATAGCATCACGCTTCTCAGTAACACAGGTTAAAAAGTAATGCAAGAGATGAGGAGAGGATTTTGGTCAAACGATTTGCTCTTCGTTGTCAAGAGATCCACTGAAAATAAGAACATCTCCTATAACTCGATATTGACTTCTCTATTGTATAGGAGGACTCGATTTATAACATGCTGCGATATTATAACGCTGGTATGACTCCTTTCTATTCGTTCCCTCAGGGTGTTATTAAAGATGAATACCAGTGAACCACAACAATTGTCATACACACACACACACACACACACACACACACACACACACACACACACACACACACACACACACACACACACACACACACACACACACACACACACACACACACACTCTGTCTCTCTTTCTGTCTCTCACTTCACTGTAGCCATTTCTCCACCACATGGTCATTTCTTAGTAAGAAATTAATGGGTGTTTTAATGGCTGTCGCCTCACAGCTAGAAGGTCCTGGGTTCGATTCCCGCCAGGGACGCTGTGGGCGCTGGGGGCGTGTTCTCTCCTCCACGTCATCGGCGCCCATACCCTAGGTGGGGTTGGTGAAAGGGCCTACTCTGTGTGGAGTTTGCATGTTCTCCCCGTGTCTCCTAGGGTAGTTAATACCCTCACAAAAACATGTAGTAATCCTGGTCACTATACTGCCTCCCCCTGGTCAGCCGGGGCGCCTGATGGAGGAGAAGGGAACTGGTTGGAATAACGTGTTCCTTCCACGCGCTATGTCCAACCAGGGAAACTCCCCCCTGTCGGGTGATAAGAAGCGGCCTGCTTGCTCCTCATGCATTGAAGGAGGCATGAGCTTCAGCTTGGGCTCTCCCTAGGCTGGCAGAGGGTAGGTAGTGCCCAGGATTACATAGGCAATTGGCACTGGGTGAAAAAATGTGGGTTACAAAATCGTGGGATAAAAATTATTAAATAAAAAAAAATAAAAAAATTAATGGGTGTTTTCCATCGCGACAAAAATGCGTAATTCAGCCCTGACCTCTGTGGCCTTCTTTGTCTTTCCTTGTTGGTCTGCGGCGCTCAGAATGAGAATACGTTATGTGTCATCTTTGTGGGTTGTCATGTCACTCTTCTTATTCTTTCGTGTATGGCCTGCTCAGTGTCGTGTAGCCATGCCCTTGTCTCTGGTCCTATGTTGAAGAGGCAGACTTCTGAGGGTGGTCTGTGTTAGACTCACTGCACTTACATGCTGCGCTGATGCAGCCCCAATTATTCATAGTTGATTTGAAGCAGGACACCGTTCCTCAGTCTTCTGAGCCTGAACCTCTTTTGAACTTCCGAACCTCTTCTAGTTCCATCTAACTTCCGCTATGAGACGGGAGAGAGGAGAACCAAGCAAATGTAATTACTGCTCTCTCCTCTTATCTTTGCTAAACATGTCTGAACAAAACGCTTCCTTATTTTCATTTTTGCATAATTGTGGGAATATAACTGCCATAACTTGAATTTCAGATGTCTTGTTAACAGAACCTGTCAAAGTTGGTGTAATCCACAATACCTTAAGCAATTGCATTGGCAGTGCGGGTTAGCCGCAAATTGGTACTGAGTAGAGATTCGATGGCCAGTGTAAAACCACTGTTGTCACTGCAGACACTGTCAGTCCATCAACTATTAAGTGACACCGCACAACACCCACTTTGTCTTGTCTCTTTCAAACTCGGCGTTATGTGTGGAACACACACAATAGAATGTACGCTGCAAGTCACACTTAAGTTGCATTCCAGAGCATCCCAGAGGCCGTTTTCCCGGTGAAAAACCAAATGCATTCTGGAGCTTGGCACACGAATGCCTAAATAAATGCACCTAAATGTCTGTGGAATATAACCCTTATGTGTTATTTATACTACCAAATATAGCTTTTATAAATGTACAGTAGCCTATGCATCTGTTTCTTATCTTTATTTATGAATGCCAAAATCATGCCCCTCAGTGATTAATAAAGTGGTATATTGCATCCCAATTTAGTGTTTATACAAATTCCCCTTGAGCAAAGAACTATAATACACAACCCCTGTCACCGCAAACCCCCGCAGTTGGCAAAGCCTGATGTACTGTATCAACGCTAAAGGTGCTGCGTTGACAAAGTCATAGATACCACCATGGAGTACATCTGGGTATGTAGGTTGCAGGGTAAATAGCTTGCTGTGGATACCTTATCATTTATGGTATTTCCATCTGAGCCTTATGAAAAAAAAAATTGCAGATGGCCTCAATCCTTGAAATTGACATCATCGAAAGAACTGGTATGGAGGTGGTAGAGCTATACTAGTGCATAAGGCACAATAAATGCATTATGGTTCAGAATGCAATTTTAAAAAATCCCCAATATAGTAGTTATATTGGACATATGATGTAATATAATAGGCTGTGTGTGCAACACCACCGTAGACCACCAACTACAGTGATGACTGTGTTCCTGTCAGAGTTTCCTGAGGGCTGGGGTACTGCACTGCCTTGGCACCGATAATAGTGTGTAACCCAATCAGGTTCTGTGCCCCCCTGCAAGAGTACCAGATGCTGCTTCCCTCTCTCACACACAGACGCACGCTGCCAGTTAACCCATTCAATCCGGGAACGCATCTCTCGTCATTTTAGATTTCTTTTGGCTATTCAAAAATCTTGAACATTTTTGCAAATCTTTGAATATATATATTTTTCTCAAGTGAACATTTTTAACTCACATCTTTGCTTCTGGGGGTCCCTGGATCAAAATATTTTGAGATGGGGGTCAACGGCCAAATACAATTTTGAGGGCCCTTGACATGAAAAAGTTTGATAACCACTGATATTACAGCAACTTGTGTTTCAGAAAACTGTTAGGATTTAGAAGACATTTGTAGAATCCCCAGAAGCAAAGATTTGAGTTGCAAATGTTTGCTTTAAAAAAAACTATACATTCAAAGATTTGCACAAATATTCACAAATTTTCAAAAAATTGCAGATCTACAAGCTCATAGCGAGCTTGTATATCTGCTATTTTTTGAATAGCCAAAGAAATCTTAAAATTACACAAATTATGCTTTCCCAGTCTTAATGGGTTAAGGTCGACCAGACTGACAGAATCAAAGCGAACAAACCACAGTGTTTTGCTCCTTCATTTTAATGTGCCTCCAGTCGGACCCAAAGCTAAAATGACGTATTAGAATGTGTATGTCTAAACGTTAAGCAGGTTTGCATATCGGTGACTTATTTTTTGATTGCCCATGTTTGTTGTGCGTGTGTGTGTACTCAATAAGAACACAGTTGGTATAGGCTAGTTCAGCTTTGACCTACTGTATATGGATGCATTGTGACTCCATTCCAGTGATTCCACTCCAGAACTTTCTATGATCTTCCTTGCTCTGTTGGGCCAGGGGAACAGAGTTCCACACACACATCATGTACGCATGCACACACACACATATTCTACAATACAAGGGGGAAGTAGAGCCTATGACCAATAGCAGTACATTCGGCAAAGAGAGGAACACAGAGGAGTGGCGTGTGAATATGCGTGTGTGTGTGTGTGAGCGTAAGAGCGTAAGAGTGAAAGACGGAGTAAGAAGAGTTGGGAGTGAGACGCGTGTGCCAGTGTTTATACAGTATACATGCTGCATGTGTATGAGTGATTACAGTAGATACGGTGTTTAAGAAGGCTTGCCTGATGCTTTTGATGTCTGCGGAGTGATGGGTGATGCAAGATTTCAAATATTTGACTTATTTTTATTGGAAAATCTTTATATTGGTAATAATTACTTAAATGTATAACTTGGTAATTTGATATTTTTGCTCTGGTGCATGAAAACATGCCATTGAGGTCAGTGATAATATGTCTTAGTATGTGTTAAGTATGTCATGCTAATGTATAGGATAGGTTTAGGTATAAGAGTATGAGGTTTTTATTTAATATTTGTGTGTGTGGATGTAGATGTAGATGTAGGTGTGTGACATGTCAGTGTGTAATCATACTGTTAAGTTTACGATTGATGGCATTTATTTGATCATCTTGCGTGGTACCGGGGCTAATGCATGTGTGTGATGAGTCTTTTGAATAGATTCCTTGTGTTTATGTGTGTGTTTGGATACAGTAGTTGTAGATAACGCATGTGTCAGAGAGTGATGCTACAGTATGTCCTAGTTAGTGCGTGAGGGTGTGTGTATGTGTGTGTGTGGGTGCGTGTGTGTGTGTGTGTGAGAATTGGGGCAATGCACCGGCGCTCACCCTGTACCCGAAGCAAGGTTCATTTTGACTTCAGCGAGGAAGTCATCAGGAGACTCCATGCCGCCAACCATGGCCATTCTAACAGGTCAGGATGATGGCAACAGCAACACACACTTTTCATGCTTCATGATATATTGTAGTAGTGCTCATGTAGTACATTTCTGTGGTTCTTAATTCTTCCTTATTGTGTGTGTGCATGCGTGCGTGTGTGCGTGTATGCGCGTGTGCGTGTGCGTGCATTTGTCTCATGTAAAGTGCGTACTCGCGCACAGTAGTCATGTGCAGTGTCACTTCCCATTCCTCCTGTGTGACTGTGTCATGACCAGGATGGACTGACTTCAGTGAAACGGAAACTGAAACAGCTCTTCTGTCTGTCAGTGTTAGACAATTGAATGTACACATTGAAGTTAGAAGTTTTGCAGTGCTGTCATTTTTCATTACATATTTTACAATGTATTTGAGTTTTATGGCATTGAGTGAGTTCAGTTGGCTTAGCAACTGGTCTGAATATATTGAGAGCGAGGATGTTTTGTTTTTGTTCTGTTCATTAGCTAGTGAGACTGCTACTGTTTGACAGCAAGACTGCCCTAAAGCCATAAGCCAAAACAAAAAATAAAATGCCATGACATTGAAATGTGTGCAACCTTTTCATCCGCTAGCGATTCCATCGCTGGACTGAACCACTTAAGCCCAAAATATAAGTAGTCGTACGATGGGGTTGCGCTTTAAAAATAGCCAGTCTACAAGCTCACATTGTGTTGTGATGCAACGCGTTGTGAGTTTGTAGATCTGCTATTTTTGCTACTTTTTGAAATTCTGGGAACATTTTCACCAGGTGAAAATGTTGAATAGGTGAAATTCACCTACAGTATAATGATATTATGCCCAAAATAGGGACGCCAGGTTGAAAGTGGTTAGATTTGCTACCAAGAAGAATTTCCCATATTGCGAGACCATATTGACTAGCTCACTCATTAAACATTTATTCAGAACCTATATTAGGGGCCTCAATTGATTCCAGTGGGAAATCCTCTTTGGACGGTAAATGCTGGGCTACTGTGTAAGAACTATACACTGCACAATCCTGAGTATCACTTCAGTATTTTACTGTGTAGATGACAGTGTTCTGGTATTTTCCATGAAGTTTCCCAAATGCACTCTACTTTATTTGGTGATGTGATATATCGCGTCTGCGGGATTAAGTTAATGCAACAGAGTAATGTGTTAACGATTATTTGACATCCCGTCTGTTTTTTTAACACAATATATTGCAGATGAGAGGGAATGACTTAGGAGGCAACCACAAAGGTTGTCTGGGATTTAATCTCATGATTTATGTGCACAGCTTTTAGTCTTAAAGGTAAGATACAAGACGTGTATGGTTCTTAGTTGGCCCTCACTGTCTGTGTGTGCTAGAATATGATTCTTTCATCCGTTTTAAACTAACTTGTACCTAAATAGGAATTAAACTTGGCCTGCTGCCTGCATCCCACATCTGTGTTCTGACATCTTGCAGTTGAGTGTTTATACAATGTTAACATGGTTGCTTAAGTGAAGGATTTGGCTGTATTAGGGTTAGTTTACCAAAAGGCTTACTTTTGGTTTGATGCGATGTGACAGTGCATGAGAAAACAAACGGCCAGCAACGAGCAGTGAGGGAAAAAGTACTCACATTTGTTACTTAAGTAAAAGTATCAATACTGCAATGTAGAAATACTCTGTTAGTAAAAGTCTGGAATTTAAAAATGTACTTAAGTAAAAGTACAAAAGTATTTGTTTAAAAATGTACTTATACTAATCTACAAGCTCATCTACAAGCTCACAATGCATCGCAACGCATTGTGAGATTGTAGATCGGCTATTTTCAAATGGACGAAGTGGTTAATGCATGTTTTGTAATAATAATCAAAACCTACAAAGTAACTAGTAACTAAAGTTTTCAAGTAATTGTGGTGGAGTAGAAGTAAAAGTACTGAAAATTGGAAATACTCCAGTAAAATAAAAATACCTCCCCTCCCAGATTGTGTCACGGCTTGGATCAACAAATATGGTAACTGTATCACAATGAATGATACACATTTTTCAAGGTTTAATACAAAAAAATACTATATAATACTAATAATTTATAATGTAATTTAAATCTTTGTGGTTTGGCAATTATTTTGGAGCCCACTTGCAATATCCTCGTGGCCCACACCAGTGGTCCCCGGCCCACAGTTTGGGAATCGCTGTTGTAAAAGTAATTCAGGATACTGTAAGTCCAACCAGGATGACCAACCGGACTGAGGCTTGGCCCAGAGGGAATTGTCGGTCGTGAAGCATGGCTGCAGACCATTAACCCATTAAGACCGGGAAAGGAACCACTTTAACCATTATTTTACAAAATCGTGGAACATTTGTGCACATCTTTGAATGTATATATATTTTTAAAGAGAACATTTGTAAATCAAATCTTTGCTTCTGGGGGGTCCCTGGAACAACATATTTTGAGATGGGGGTCCGGGGCCAAATACATATAATTCTAGGTGGTCTTTGACATGAAAAAGTTGGAGCACCACTGATATAGCAACATACTGTTAGGATTTAGAAAACATTTTTAGATATGTGTTTGGCCGTGGACCCCCATCTCAAAATGTTTTGTTCCAGGGACCACCCCAGAAGCAAAGATTTGAGTTACAAATGTTCGCTTTAAAAATATATATATTCAAAGATTTGCACGGATGTTCAAGATTTTTCAAAAATAGCAGATCTACAAGCTCATAGCGCGGCACTCGGTGCCGCACTATGAGCTTGTATATCTGCTATTTTTGAATAGCCAAAGAAATCTTAAAATGACACGGATGCGTTCCCGGATTGAATGGGTTAAAAAAAAAAGGCCGACCAGTCTGCAGACAGAGTAGGCTGCCAGGTCTCGCCATGGTTAGGGTTACAAGGTTTGAGATGCAGTTTTATAGGGAAGACCAAAATAAAGCAGCACAATGAGAATAGAGTAAAATAAAAAATACAACACAGTGCATAGGGCTGTCACGATAACAGAATTTAAGTTGACCATTAATTGCCACACAAATAATTTTGATCAACGATTTAATTGTGTTTTTGGCATTGAACATTGGAACATCGCATTTCTGTTTGGGCTTTTTTGGGCTTCGTAATCAAAAAATCCACAGCAGGGCAGATATGACAGGCAGATAAATATACAAAGAAATTACTGACATATTTAAAAATGTTATCCTTTAAAAATATATATTTTTATTGCTGAGCTACAGGCTTACAACGTGACACGTTGTAAGCTTTTAGATCTGCTGTTTCACCTACAGTATTCTTGGAAAATGTTTGGACAAGTGCATGGACATTTTTCAACATGGAAACGATTATGCAAAAATAATTGCGATTATCTCAAATAATTGCGATTATGTAATAATTGTGACGGGCCTAACAGTGCATGGCATTTTGTTTTGAAGAATCTGCTGAGGTGGAGGTTGAGTGAGCTACACTTAATCAGCTGTGAAGGTTACCTGTATTTGTTTTGTGTGAAGCCGAATTTATACTCAAGCAAACAACGTGATGCAATTCGTATAAATTAGGCTTAAGTGTAAGGCAGTTTAGATCTACCGTGGCTCGAGGTGGGTTAGAGTCACCTCTGAGACCCAGGGTTTCCTGTGGAAAGTACTGGATTTCCTGTGGAAAGTCCTTCCTAAGTGTAAAGAACTTAAAGGTGGTGTACTGTGATGTGCTTGTCTGTTGTGTTGTTTGTGTTTTCAGGTGTGCAAGGTGAGGTGTGTCCGTGACAACCAGAGTTAATTAGGCTAATCCACATGAAAACAAGTTCTTCCACTCATTTCTGTGTGCGTTTGTGTCACTTTTAGTAGGTTTGGTAGTAGCACTGTATGTCTGAGTGAGCGTTGCATGCAAGTATGTTGTGAATGCACGTTTTGTGTTTTCTATACATGTACATGTGTTTGTATATATAGCTGCCCTGCACCTTTATGACCTTTGTCTGTGTACATACTGTATGGTATGTGTGTGTACGGGTGAGAAAAAAACTCCTCTCACACCCAAAAATCAACACAGATAATCACCCAGAGAGATGGGTTTAACTGGTTATATGAACCGTGTGACCAGGATACTTATTGGCACAACAATAACATTCACAGCTCTATTGACCTTTTGGAGTGGCACAATACAGCGGGGGTCAAGTCCTGTGGACCAATGGAATGCCTGCGTTTTCTCAGCGGTGGGATAGTTTTGTTAAATGTGGGATTGATGCTGCCTTTGAATAGTGATGACTCATTAGTTCCCCTTTCCTTGCGTTTTCTTTTGGGGGAAATCCTGTGTGAAAATTGTTTCATTTTGTGGATAGGACATGAATAAGACCGCAACATTGCAGGCAAAACAGCAAATAATTTGCTACCTTGCCAAAGTGTGGAATGTGGAACTAACAGCCATGAAACTTATCGATGACCCATCCAAATTTAAAACTGACCAAAAAACATGTCTGCTCTCAAAATATTATTTTCATCTCTAGCTTGCCCTAGAGATGCACACAACATACTCCCTCAGCGAGCTCCACAGAAGTGCCATCCTCCTTTTAAAATCAAGGACCCCCAGAACTCTGAGAGTGTACAAATTTTGTACACTCTCAGAGTTATAGACCTGCAAGGGTCCATTTGGAACCCCCTAAACAAGGAACCCTGAGCCCCACTTTTAGAACCACTGGTATAGAGATAACAGTGAAACTCAAAACAGCCATTCTTGTACGTTCTCTAGTTGTATTTGATCTACATGTAATGCTGGTGAAGATTAGCCAGTTATTTAGCGGGGGACCCCCTGGAACTCCCTCAAGGACCCCTGGGGGTCCCTGGACCCCACTTTGAGAAGCAATGTACTACTGCATGTCTGCGATGGTTGCATGGAATAATTCAGCCTACTTTAATTTCATGGACTTGGCCATTGGCAGTGTAAAAGGCCTTTGAAAGGACTTCTCTGAGAACAACTGGAAGTGTTGAGCTTGCTTGCCCACGGGGTGGAGTGGTATACGCTCTGCCCCGGTGGTCACGGTTTGGCAGTACTTTATTTACAGTGCCACTGCGTGTACAGTGTCGTTATGGTGATGCGTAAACAGAAAGGAAATATGAATAGCACGCGTAGGTCTTCTGGTGGTTTGTGGTGAGGACTTATTATGATTTCTGAGTGACTGCTCATAGTTCAAGTTCATATCACTTCTACTGTGAAATGAGGAGAGTGACGACAACGATGATGATGATGAGGATAATGATGAGGATATGGATGATGATATAGCAGTTTTGATGATTAAGGGATGATGATGACAAGGAAAGATGATGATGATGATGGTATATGGAGCTTTCACACATGTGGTGATGATGATGATGACAGTTGAAATAGGAAGAACAATTGTGCTGACTGTAATGATAACAACAGTGTTGGTGTTGAGTGACCTTTTACCCTTTTCTGTTCAGAGAGTCCAGAGAATCCTTCATTTACTATCCTCCCAAGAGTCTACAAATGTAACCAAATGGACCTTTACAGGTCCATTTGGTTACATTTGTAGACTCGCAGTCTGCTGCATTGTACACATAATGCAACATGAGCAGTAGGGGAAATAGCACTGTGACCCAGAGAAGATTGACTCCCAACAAACCAGGCAATATAATGTCATGGAAAAAAGATCCCACACTGCAATTTACCAGCCCATGGAATGCTCTCTAAAGCAAGTCCTGTTAAATATCACTGTCCCTTGACACACACACACACACACACACACACACACACACACACACACACACACACACACACACACACACACACACACACACACACACACACACACACACACACACACACACACACACACGCACTCTCTCTCAATCTCTCTCAATCTCTCACTCACTCACTCACTCTCTCTCTCTCTCTCTCTCTCTCTCTCTCTCTCTCTCTCTCTCTCTCTCTCTCTCTCTCTCTCTCTCTCTCTCTCTCTCTGTGTGTCTCTGTCTCTCTCTCCCCCACACTTACATTATGTCCAAATGTTTCTTCTCAGACCTCCCTTCTTTCTCCATTCTGTGTTGTCATGTCTTCCAGAGGGAAGCACGCACATCCCAACAAAAGATTTTCAGGTGCTGAACAACTATACAGTACATACATTGGAGGAAAGGAATGGAAGTTTGCACACTGTAGCTCCCAGTAGAAAATGTGTTTATTTTTTAAACAACGTTTCGACCACTGTGGGTCTTCATCAGGTCTGACCTGATTAGTCTTTATCAGTGTCACAGCTTTCACAGAAGCACTCTGTATTTCATGGGCTGTGTGTGTTTAGACCGTAAATGATTCTAAATGAGAAGCATCTGCTATATGACTTTGTACCTAAGTATGCATGTATAATAACATGGATAGAAGTCCTAGTTTTGTTACTGTCCTATTTTCTAATAATAACTGCAGTATCTAGCTGATTTTTATATTATTAGATAGGTTGTGGCATCTGATTACAAAGAGCCAGAGAGATCTTTTTTTAAGTTCTTTAATATTCTTTGGGTCTGCTATATTTCATGAGTTTGGGGTCCAGGATGAGACAATTTACATCACATTGTAGACTTCAAATAAATTGGAGTTGATATACCAGGTTAGCAAGTTTTGACTGGCACTTTTTCTTTAGACATGGAAGCCTAAAGCTTTGACGTCTTCGAGACAGTCTTACTTGGGACATTTCTCGGGTATTGATCATTTTGATACAGATGTCATCGATAGAGCTGGAATTGATGTAATACTGTTGCAATCCATTTGAGAGTTGCATCATTTTGGAAATGGCCGGAGGTGCACTGTTCCAAAAAAAAAAAAACCCTACTGTGAGGTCCCATAGATGGATGTTAGGAAATGATCAGGAAGTCTATTCCCAAAATAGACCTTCAGCCAAATGTCAAGATCTGTGATGGGAAAAGGACAGTTTCCTGATGAATCCCCCTGTGACAAATGTCCCATTGGGTTGTAAAAGGTAATGGAACTGCCCTTCATTTTAGGGCCAGAGTTGGGGAAATAATATTGGTTCCCTGTGATATCCTCAGGATTAATTTAACTCTGACAATGTAACAGTTCACACATATTTGAATTTAACAGTGAGGATTTCATTGTCATGTAGGAAATGGCTGTGATCATTTGTTTATTTTCTTTCTTTCTTTCTTTCTTTTACTTTTCATAAATCAATGATATTGGTCACCCTGGATGTCTGTCTGTGTATTTTACACATACTGTGTGTAATGAAAATTAATAACCACTTTTACTTTGAGCATGTCATTATCGGCAAAAGTTTAGATCATTTTTTCTTCTTTTTGAATTCCTTCAAATATACAGAAAATAGCAGATCGGCTATATAAAGAAATACGGTATAGAGCTTAAGTTGATAACAAGAGCTTGTGACTAGATCTCTTAACTCTATTGGACGGAACACAGGTTGTCTTTTTTTTTTCCATTTCCTGACGAGTAACTGTTTTGGACATGCAAGGTTACCAGCCGACAGTAAGGGTATAAGAGATGCATGGTATTCTTTTCCAGTCAGTCTGCAGGAAGCTCCAGTCTGGCTCTTTTCAATGGTCTGGTATGTTTCATTAAGCTGGTTCCACAGAGAGGAAGCTTAGCCACTTAAGCACTATAATACTTTGTACAACAAATTGTGAAAAAAGACGATGCTTTGCGTTGTGAGCTTCTAGATGCTATTTTCAAAATGTTTAATTGTTTCCTTTGATCCTGAAAAAAATATCCTTTGATAATTTTTTTTGATAATCTTAATGTGTTTGCCTACCTGAGTTGAGTCTGTTTAGCTCAGAAAAAAAATCCTACATATTTAGTTTTTTTTCCTCAGTCAAGCTTTAGAAAGCAAAACAAAAAACCTTCCATTATTGATGTCGTGAACTTGTTGGCTTCATTCCTGGCCTTTGTTGTTAATTTCCGCAACATTACAGTTATTGATATTCCTCAGAGAATAAAAGAGCCTAATTAAAACAATCTCAGCAGGGTACCAATTGTTAAGAAACCTGAGACAAACAGGAGGTGTAACCATGGTGTTACCAGACAGACAGACACACAGACAGAGCCTGGTTTCCACTCTTCAGAACAAGCAGCGGAAGACAGTCATAAACAGCCTCACATGCAATGTCACACACACTGGAGTGTCTGCGCACACGCCCCACACACACGTTTGCACACATATGTGTGCCCACACACACACGCACACGCATGCATGCACACACACACACACACACACACACACACACACACACACACACACACACACACACACACACACACACACACACACACACACACACACACACACACACACACACACACACACACACACACACACACACACACACACACACTTACCCTACTGCTCATCTCACACATTATTTTTTTTTCTGGTTTCTTCTATGCTACTGCTAGCTGATATGAACTCATTATTTGATCAACTTTTTATTTAACGGCTGTACCAGCACACAGCACACGGCTAGTATCTGTGGTTCTCAAACGTTTTCATGTCAGGACACCAACATTTCTATCCATTTGGCCGCGGACCTCAATCTGTTTTGTGCCAGGGACCCCAATACAAGATTTAAAAAATCTATATTTTGTTAAAAAATGACAGATCCCGGAATAACGAAACACCTCAAGGACCCCTTGTGGCCCCCCTACCCCACTTTGAGAACCACTGGCAGCACACACAGCCAGGAACACATTTTCTTTTAGAAAAAGCATTTTTCCAGCTATGCTGTCGCTATGTGCTCATGTTGGATTCTTCAGTATCTCACATTTCTTCCAGTAACTCCCCTCAGTGACTCCTTTCTACCTGGAAACAGGACAATACCATTGTCATAGCGGGACAAACATGTCATTTCTCTGAAACAGAGCATTGCACTGGGTTGAGTCTCTCCCCATCTCTGTGTTTATCAATTTGTCCTTTTCTTTTTCACTCTGTTCACCTTCAGTTTTTCCCAAAGGAAAGTTCAAAAGACTGTATGTACCATGCACAGAAGTAGATATATCAGATTGTAGCCAATGCATTTTTGTTTTTCTGTATACGTCTATGTATCCTTTCATTTATCCAGTTAAATATAATTGAGATAATTGTATTTAATTTGAAAGAAAGGCCTGCTACAACTACTTCAACTTGAGTCATTCATTTGTTTGTTTGTTCATTCAGTCAGTCAGTCAGTCAGTCAGTAAGCCAGTCAGTCAGTCAGTCAGTCAGTCAGTAAGCCTGTCAGTCAGTCAGTAAGCCAGTCAGTCAGTCAGTCCATCAGCCCATGACTCATGTCCCAGGATGTTAACAGAAAGGATGTTGCACCAAAGGTCATCCAGAGGTCACAGTAATCACTTCCCAATAGCTCTCATGGTTCATAATACCTACTACTGTATAAGCATGAGTCCTTACCGCTGCTGTACTGTAGTATGTCATCACATCACTGAGTACAAATGGAGAAATAGTGGGAAAGTATCTTTGAAAAGCAACTCCAAACCATTCTGACGCCCACTGTTGCGTGTAAAACTATCCACACTGCCGTTGACATTTCCCATCATATACACCCACAAACGTACGTCATAACGCTCAACATCAACATTGCTGACCCCTTCTAACTTGCTAAATCCCCTCAACTCATGCTAGCTCCGGTGATGCTGACCATCATTTCCGAAAATTCCATGATATAATCTGTGAGGGATTTGGATTGTGTAAATCATCCGCGCTCTCCCATAGCAGAAACCAAAAGCTGTGGTTGACAGATGGAGATGATGTTGTGCATGTGATGCGATATTTTTTTTGCCATTTAAAACCTATATACTGTACTTTGTTGACCGGATTCTACACCAAAGCTCTTTGCCAAATACAACCGATCTACAAGCTCACAACACATCATATTGCTTGTAGAGATCTGCGATTTTCGCCAAATGTTTGCTTCAGAATAGGGACACTAGAGTCGATATGGTTAAATTAGTTCCATGCTGGCCCGGACGGTTGGTGTAACCGTCTGGGCACCTAGGCTGGTAATCCAGCCTGACAGCGTGTCGCGAGTTCGACGACCTTTGCTGCCCCCCCATCTCTCTCCCCATTTACTGTCAGTCTACTGTTCCTATCAATAAAGGCAGAAAAAGCCCCCAAAGATATCTTTAAAAAATGTAAAAGATTAGTTTTTGGTAGCATACCTCTTCAAATGTTCAATTTGTTTATGTTGTAAACAATAGTTCACTGTGGAAGGATCCTGAATATTCAGTTTGGGTTTAACATAGACGGAAAGACAAGGGACTAAAACAAGCAGCTAAGCGTATACTTAGCGATAAGGTACAAGTGCAATATATCAGCTACCTACTTTCTTAAACAGATGAGACAAATAGGAAAATCAAATGAGCAAGAGCTAAAACAAAAGAGTTTATCAAATAAACAAGATCCAATAAAACAAGAGCTCGTAAATATAATTGACAACAGGTAGGCAGGTAGGAACCAAAAATGAGCGAAGTGACAAATTGCAATGGACTGACACAGAGGCAGTTATACCTTCCTGTGTTAGCAACCAGCATTTGTAAACAAATGACACACGGTCGAACAGGCCGTTCAGAGCATTGTCTATGGCAAGCACTTCATTGCCAAAGACAACAATGGAGCAACAGCAGCGTATTATGATAGCTTTCATTATTGTGATTTGTTCAATCAAATAAGAACAGTGGGAACAGTACAGTACAAGTACATGACATAATATAGTCAAGAAAATAAGGGAATGAATAACAATGGACACACGCACACACACACACACACACACACACACACGCTTGTTACAAATAAGAAAATGTCCAATCAAACAACCAACAGCATTTATACATTTTGTGGTAGCTTTGTCCATGTGTTTAATGCCTTGTGGTCTAGACAGCTTCCGAGCTCCCATAACATTTATGGAATAAGCCACAAGATTATATTATCATCACTGCTACAGATACTGTAGTACTGGAGGTATGAAACGTGTCTTATCAGCTAGACGTATTAGGTGAAATGTGATAAGATTTCCCGTCTGGATTCTACTTCACATCCAAAAAAAGGAACACAACTTCACATCGTCACTGCCGAGCAGAAACCTCTCACATCTCCATATTTTAACTTTTTATGTTTTTCCGTAAAGTATGCATTTTGAGCTCGTCGATCTTCTATTTTTGATATTTTTGACAGCGACGATATATTGTATGATCAAGCATGTCAAGTTACAAATCACAAAGTCAATACGATAATTGTTTAATGTTGCTACCAGTAGCAGCTGGACATTCCCTTCATAATAATATTTTCCCCCCAGGATTTATTGTTATTACTGTACTACAAGCCAAATACAAAAGAGGCCAAATTACTTCTGTGTTCCAAAACAAAAACCTATTATTATGCAATTATGTTTCTTTGCAAACAGCCTTTCGGGAGCTTTTATGCTCAATTAGCAATGATGAACAACAGTCATGGTAGACGCTGTTACCGCAATTCCCTGGACTTGCAGTATTTCAGAGTTGAAAATGTATCCATTTGTAACAACATTTGTGTACAAACAGAGCCAAATGGACCAATGCATTTGTACACTCTGTGGTGAAGATACCACGTGCTACAGTATCTCTCTCGCATCTCTCTTGTCATTCCAAAATGAATGCTATTTTTAAAAAGCAATGATGCCATAATATTAGTTTTAGGAAATGAAGTGTTGCTATCTATATCTGTATCAGGTCCTGCTTGAGATCTTGTGTGTTGATGGATCTTGGGAGAGACACTTCTTTGTCCTAAAGGGGACACTTGGTCTTTGTGATGTCAACCTTTTGAACTTTCCTGTGGGTGGGGTAGCTGTCATCTTTGGCTACAGAGTCGCTGCTTGAAGGCTTTCCGTTTTCTTTTTGAGATAACAGAAAAGACGATGGCCAGCTGTGTGTGTGTGTGTGTGTGTGTGTGTGTGTGTGTGTGTGTGTGTGTGTGTGTGTGTGTGTGTGTGTGTGTGTGTGTGTGTGTGTGTGTGTGTGTGTGTGTGTGTGTGTGTGTGTGTGTGTGTTCGCGTGCGCGCTCGCGTTGTGGTTGTTAAGGCTTGCACGGCGTGGTTTTAAATTTAGTCGTCTGCACACGTGATCAGAACACACAAAGTGAAATGACCTCGGGGCCGCAGATGCAATCAACCTTAAAGTGCATAGTACATAGAGTCAGGCATGCATGCACTAAATACACACACACCACTGCTCCCTTTCATAGAGCTCATTTATGTATTTCTTTCTTGGACAGAGACTTTCACAATCTTTTTTTTAGTTTTTCATGATGACGATAATGATTCAAATAGAGAGGCATAGTATGTTGACTAACCTCTACACCATCTCAACAAAGTTGAAAGTCATGTTTAGCCATCAGAGACACAACACGGACACATAGACAGTTAGATTTATACTCAGGATTTGACTGTGCATTCTGTGCATTCTGTTAGGCCTTCCAGCGTATTTGTAAAAGAACAAATGCCACCAGTCGCCTGCCTTGGATTTCAATGGCTGTTTGAATGTGCACTGATGAGTGAGCCTTTAGCGTGGATATGTGATGTCTGTTTGTTTTAGCCCAGCATCCACATTCTGCGGGGAACATTAGCTTACTGTAAGTAGCTGATCTACAGGCTCATAATGCATTGCAACGCATTGTGAGCTTGTAGAACGGCTATTTTTGGTGAAGAGCAAGATTTCTTTGGGTATTCAAATAATAGCAGATATACAAGCTCATAGCTTGTAGATCTGCTATTTTTGAAAATGTTGTGTGCAAATCTTTGAATATATATATATTTTTTTAACCCAACATTTTTAACTCAAATCTTTGAGGGGGGATCCCTGGAACAAAATATTTTGAGATCGGGGTCCGCGGGCAATTTTGGGGCCCCATGATAAAGGTTTGAGAACAACTGATATTATAGCAACATAAGTTTTTCAGAAAACTGTTAGGATTTAGAAATTACATCCCCAGAAGCAAAGATTTGAGTTACAAATGTTCGCTTAATTTTTTTTTACATATATATTCACAGATTTGCAAACATTTTCACAATTTAAAAAATTGCAGATCTTCAAGCTCATAGCGCTGTGCTATGAGCTTATATATCTACTAATTTTTCAATAGCCAAATAAATCTGAAAATGACACAGATGCGTTCCCGGTCCCAGGGTTTAAGTGGTTAAACTGAACCCCTATGATGTGAACAGAGGGAATGTGCGGTTTCATAGGTTCACATGTCACTTCCTCATGGAGCTTGGAAACAGACATGAAAACTGTACCAGTGATTCTCAACTTCTTTGTATGTGTTTTATCTCTGGGACTCAAATCTACTCTGTAAAATCCTTACTGTTATTTTAACTCAGAGATTGTATAAATGGAACTACTCACACACACACATGCACGCACGCACGCGTGCGCGCGCACACACACACATATATACAGTATATACATCCATTTTGATTCCTAACTATCGATCATTTAGCTGGGGACCCCAGCCCCAGGAACACCCCACGTTGAGAATCATTGTGCTAGAAGATACTTTTCATGTGCAGGATCAAATGTGAATCCTCATTTTACTTTGAAGAGATGCAATATATTTAAATTCTTCTATTCACTCTAGTGTTGCTATTCCAGTTGTGATTGACCATAATTGACATGGTGGCTATCTTGCTCTTTTGCGTCATAGTATGAAGCAAGAGCAGAATGTCCGCCATGTGAATATTAATAATGGAGTTAGAACAACGTTCAGGAGGGAAGACAAACCTGAAGCCTTGTAACAAAGCATCTGATAATATCTCCTAATCTGCTAATCTATAAATACATCTCTCCCCACTCACCTGATTCAATCAAAACTGATAACAACTCCTCTCCTCGCTCACCTGTCACCAATCCATCTTCCATCTTATAACTCCTCCCTCACTCAACCTGATTCCAAGCACCTTTCATAGCTTCTACTGCAATTTCTCCTCTCCTCAATCAGTGAAGTGTATACCTTGGCATGTCTATGCCAAGGTATGCCGCTCGCAAGCCCAGGCTCCCCGTTTTTCTCCACCACATGATTAAATAATTGTAAATAACAAACCATGGATCGCAATCAGCATTCCTCCTCCTTCGACCCACAACGCCAGAAGCCAGCCACTGCGTTCCCATTCTCCAGCGATGACATCTTTGGCTTCCAACGCCAGCGATCGAGCGAGGTCGATCACCCTCCGCCATCACTGACTTCCACGCCGCCTCAACAGCGACCCGTTTTCCCGCTCGTCTCACGGCACTCCCAGAACAATTTCTGGCTCACTACATGGGACCCCCAGCGCACCAATTATTCTTCCACCCAGCTAACGCAACAACATCCAACAGCTTGTATGTATCCTTCATACAACCTGGCAATATTTATGATGGTGCCCCTCCTCCGGGCCAACACTTTTTTCAAATATTTCCACCCTCGTGCCTCCCCTGTTTTATAAAATAACATTTCTTCTGACTAACAGGCTTAAATAACACAATAGTAAGTAGCCTTGCGAACCAATGGTTCCCGAGCCATGTGTCCCATAGGTCAGGAGCCTATCTCCTGATTGTGTAGCACATGACCCTGTATGTCGCAGGGATCCCAATCCAACCCTTGATGCTGAGTGCTAAGCAGGGAGGCATTGGGTACCATTTTTATAGTCATTTTTATAGTCTTTGGCATGACTCGGCCGGGGATTGAACTCAGTCATCCCAGTCCTGCCATGCAGCTGCAACAGGTTCTTTCATCGGTCCATCATTGAAAACAGTCTCTCAACAACAAGCACGTTGGTGATATCTAGTTGCTGCTGAGATCTCTCTCACCTGCAGGAAAGCAGAACCAACAGAACACGGCCCATGTCCACTTTGTTACTTATATTCAAATCTTCAGCACACCAAGCCACACTTGCGCATAGATTTTTACCTCAGATGTCACGGTGGTTCTCTCTTCAGAGATGGTAAAAGAAGCAAGGCATTAAAGGACCTTTTTTTGGGACACGCAAACGTCCCATTTTCCGGACTATCCCTCAAAATCTACATATTCCTCCCACCGTGCAGGCATCCACCACTATGCCTTCATCCATTCCTCATCTGTGCCTTCATCCATCCTTCCATTCATTCAGCACTTTGTTTATTCCTCCATAAGTCATTCATCTATTCCTCCATCCATACTGGTTTCACCTTTCCTATTTCGTATTCAATAAATAATCAACTCAAAATGATGTGTTGTTGTTTGTACTGCGAAGGTGTGTTCTTCACTAGTCAATTGAAAATACGAGCAGTATCATCTATCCTACTGAACACTAATAGACTGTAGCATGTCACTCTGGACTGTGTGTGTGTGTGTGTGTGTGTGTGTGTGTGTGTGTGTGTGTGTGTGTGTGTGTGTGTGTGTGTGTGTGTGTGTGTGTGTGTGTGTGTGTGTGTGTGTGTGTGTGTGTGTGTGTGTGTGTGTGTGTGTTTTGTACTAGAAAGGAGTGCTGGACTGATTCCAGCTTATCGGTTTGGGAGATGTTGATAGAATAAGCGGAAGAGATCCTCTTCCACATTCCTCATGTCGACAGAGCACGTTTATTATTATTTTAGCATTTTCCAGTAGTATTTATTTTGTCAGTCTATTTTTTATTAGATTTGAACACGGGTTTGCTAGTTTATTTTTATTGTGAGTTTCTATTAGTTTTAATGTTAGTTGTATTTATTTTTTGTAATAATAATATGGGGTATTAAGCGGAAAGTTCACGGTTCGATCCCTGGGCTCCCCCTGAGTTAGTGTCGAAGTGTCGTTGAGCAAGACACTGAGCTCCTAACTGCTCTCGATGAGCAGGTTGGTTTCCTCTGCCTTTTCCTTTTTTTCCGTTAACAAATGTTTATTTTTCACATCTAGATTTTGTTACATTTTTCGAACAATAATAACCTTGCGACAGAGTCATTAAGAATCAAATTTTATTTATAAAGCACATTTAAAACCGAGATTGACCAAAGTGCTGTACAGGGTAGAAGAAGAAGAAGTGCTCTATAATCTTATTATCCTACTATATCTATAATCTTATTACCCTATCTTTGTTGTGGAAGGTGGGGTTTTCATGGTTCCTAAAAGTGTCAGGGTAGTTGTCTAAAAGTTAGTGTTTTGTACATTGCACTTGTATATTGCATTTATTTAATTATATACCGGTGTACGAATAAAGAATTTTTGAATGTTTATGATTTTGCTGCAGTTTCAATGGAATTTTAATTGTCCATGATTGTTTCAATAAGCTTAAATTCGAAGGCTGCAACGAAGAAAATAGAAGCCTTGGGCGCATACCTTGCATAGTGCTGTGGTATTGAGGTTGAAATTATCTCACAGCCTACAACATGTTGTACTGTAGGTTACCCCAGCTCTCTGAATTGCCCACCATGAACCATAACAGCAATACTATACCATACAATACCATACAATCCTAAATAATATCGAGATAGAGTTGACCTATCATATGGTTAACGGTCAGTACCAGTGGTCACAGAACACATGATCAGGCAAATATTGCAGTCTATTACACAATACGAGCAGGCTGGTGCTCTTTCTTGAAGTTCCCATGTGACCCTAAAACCAGTCGTTAATCCTGTTTCATCTGCTCAAATCAAGCTGAAAAGCCAGAGACGAATCTAATATTTCTAAACGATCTGTGTGTGTGTTTTTTTTTCCTGTGTTGTAGTTTTGATGTGGAGAATGGCCCGTCTGCCAGCTGCAGCCCTCTGGACCCCCAGGCCTCTCCGGGTTCTGGTCTGGTCCTCCACACCAACTTCCCGGGTCACAACCAGCGCCGAGAGTCCTTCCTCTACCGCTCAGACAGTGACTACGACCTGTCGCCCAAGTCTATGTCCCGAAACTCATCCATCGCCTCTGAACTGTGAGCTCACACACTCTCACACTCACACAGATATGCAAACCAGCAGGCAAACATGCAGACAGTCATTAGGTTGGGCAGGTACACACATGTGCATACAAACACATGCAGTAGGCCTACATATGCAGAAAGTCAAGTTTACCATTTAAACCCTACCTATACTTTGTTGACCAGGGGACCCCTTGCCTCTATACTTGGTTCCCCAAATTATTTCCCTCTTCATCAAAAAATAGGTGATCTACAAGCTTACACGTGATGATACGTTGTGAGCTTGTAGATCAGCTATTTATTACCGAATGTTTGCACGAGAATAGGGACACTAGTGTTCATGTTGGTACACTAGCACATGCACTGTAACCAAATGGACCCACATTTGTACATTCCTGGAGTTGCAAATACATAAATTAACACTGAGTATTCAACTGTGTGGAGAAACGTTTTCCTGAAGGTGAACCTCACACTGAAAGATGAGATTGTCACACAGCTGTGGCCATTGTAGAAGTGACACTTCACAGTGTACTGTACATCTAACAGATGAGTCATGGACATAAAGTGCAGGTCAGGGGACTTCCTCCATTACACTAACTAGACTTCTTCCATAACATGACATGGAGTCAAACCTGCAGTGGATGGAACGCCTTACATTACAGCGTTTACGTCCCTTCCTACTGTAGCAAAGTGATTCCACGTTCCTGACCGCCTCCAGTCCATCTCTTCTCATTGACTTGATGATGAAGGTGGTTTGGTCATTCTGGATGGTTGCTCTCATTACTTAAAGTGTGTGATGGCCAAGTTGGCTCCAAGCAGTCAGCATAAGCAGTATGCAAGATCTGCAGTGCGCAACGGTGCGTGGGTGTGCACGTGCGCGTGTGTGGAAACAGTTAAAAAATGACTGATGCATTTTAAAATTACACTCTTCAACAATGATTTCCTTGCATGGAACTAGTGGACCTTTGAGCTCTACAGTATGTCTCTGTACAGATTTATATACACTACTATATGTGTGTATACACAAACACGCGTGTGTGCGCACGCACACACGCACGTACACACACACACACACACACACACACACACACACACACACACACACACACACACACACACACACACACACACACACACACACACGTATACGTATACAGTAAGCATACGTACAAGCATTTGATAAAAATGAGTTCCCTGAATAAATCTTCCATGTTTTGTTTGTGTTCACAGACATGGCGATGACCTGATCGTAACACCTTTTGCTCAGGTACATAATCCCAGTGTTCTTACAATACAGTATGAATATGCTACTGAACTACTGTGTTCATCTCATGTTCAGTATGTATATATGTATATATGTATGTATGTATATATGTATGTATGTATGGACCCTCACAGATAGAAACACCCTCTGCTAAAGAAGATAGAGTATAATTATAATACTTCAAATGACTGTAGTCCCAATGTTGGAATCACACTAACATTTCTTACAGAGGAAGAGATAATGAAATAAGATCTCTCTCTCTCTCTCTCTGTGTTCATCTCTCCATTTCTGTAGGTTCTGGCAAGCCTTCGAAGTGTAAGAAACAACTTCACTGTCCTGACCAATGTCCAATGTGCCTCCAACAAGTACGTGTTAATAAATTAAAGTTGCCCTTCTGTTTATTCATTTACAGAGCATGTTGCACATCTCTAGCTATTACTGGTTGAATCTGTATTTGACTTTAGTGGGGTAGCAGGTAGTCTTTGTTTTTTTAACACTGTACTGTTAAAGGGATATTTCACTTTTTTATTTAAATTGGGTCATTTTATCTTCTACTCAGGCTTTTGGGAGCACCCCGGACAGATTTTAAGTTGCTTGATTCAGTATTTAGATATTTGATATTCATGTTATCAGACACGCCCCCTGCCTATACGGACCCATTGTAACTTCAAACTCCATTTTAACCATGTTAGATTAATCGGAAACACCCGTCCTTGGTTCTGGTGACTGCTATTGTCCTACGTGAGAGTAGGACAATATCCGTAGGACAAAAAAGTAATTGTTTTTTCAATTACTTTTTTCATTAATTTTATATATCTTTTTTGGAAAATGAAAAAAGTTAAATACAATAAAGAATTTAAATAAAATAAATGAAAAAAGTAATCGAAAAAAACACGGCCCCCTCGCGTATTAGGGGGGCAGGATGAGTCACCAGAAGGACAGGTGTTTTTGATTAATCTAATGTTAAAAATTGGGTTTGTATAGGAAGGGGGCGTGTTTGATAAAATCAATTTCAAATATCTAAATACTGAATCAGGCAACTTAAAACTGTCTGGGGGGCTCACAAAAGCCTGAGTAGACAATAAAATGACCCAATTAAAAAAAAAAGAAGAAATATCCCTGAGGGGGAAAATATTGTAGTTCCACTCAATCACCACAAGGTGGAAGCATTGAGCTTTAAACTGGCAGATTTGAAACGCTGCAGCTCTTTCAACATTTCACATGTCAGCGTCATTGGATGCGAACGCGAGCATACATACAAGTACACAAAATACACACACACACACACACACACACACACACACACACACACACACACACACACACACACACACACACACACACACACACACACACACACACACACACACACACACACAGAGTTGGTATCTGAAGCACTAATCTTTTACCTTTTCGTGGTAAAAGGGATGTGGCATTGTGCTGCTAAATACACGGGTGTTGTTGTATTTCTTAGCATCAAAGGAACAGTTCCGCCTCTTACGTCAATGTGTTTAACATGGTATGAATGGAATCCCTATGTTTTGGAGTGCTTCACTGTGGGGTGCAACACACACACACACACACACACACACACACACACACACACACACACACACGCACACGCACACACGCACATAATAGAGTTGCCTCATTGGTATGCACATGGAGGTAATTGTGCAGGTTTGTACACAGACGTTTAGTTGTATTCTCTGAGCTAGTGTAGTAGTGGCTGCTCATTGTGCAATCTAACCTCTGAGGGATCTGTCTGTCAAGTTGATGTTTTATCTTCGAATGAAGCAGTGAAAAGGCTTGTGAGACAAAACGTACCCGCTTGAACCCCAGCATCCCTAATCCCTATTGTGGGGGAACGTTTGTCTAAAAGCGGTGTAGTGCGTAGACCTGCAACTCAGGTCCGTTTCAGGGGGTTTAAGTGGTTAAGACATAAGATTTTACATAAGACTGTTCGCATTGCACCTTGTGATGGCTGAAAAGTCTGCTGCATTTAAACACACAATACCTATTAGTAGAGGAGAGTAACATTTTAGGTTGCAGTTTAGAATTGGACCATAGCAGCATCAGTCAATACTGTAGCATCCCAGGCAGTTAATGGCTGACGAGACTTTCCAGCTTGCCTCGGGGCGCGTCTATATTTGTTATCGTTTTATTGTTGCCATAGTGGGTTATTTGCTATGAGTATGTGTTGTGGTCATTTATGTATGATTAATGTCTTTGGTTTACGTTCATTCGGCCCATTATGTTTGGGGGTGTGTTAATATTGGGGGAAACCGTGAGTGATGCGGTGACTTCAGGGAGCACCCCCTCCCTTCGATGCTTTGTGAGGGAGTTGGTTTGGGCGTTTTGTGAGCTATTTGCCACAATAAAGAGTATTCCCATGATAAAAGGTTGTCATGACTACTCCTTTTGGATCAGAAACCCATCGATCAAAACATTGGTGTCAGAAGTGGGATGACAGAGTTGGAAGACCGCTGTGGGGGTGCTTGCTGCCGGGTAGAGGTACTGGCTTACATCGCTGAAGTTGCTCGACCCAGCTGATAAAATGAGAACCTCAGAATCAACTTTATTGTCACATCACAGGTTTACACGTGTAAAACAGTGGGTTAAATTTGCTTTTGTGCAAGCTCCATCGTTTTGTTATTTGCTTATTTCCATAAAAGAGAAAGGGAAGAAGATGAAGGGGGGCAAGGGGAAAGAGAGGGACAGAGATCAATAAAAAACAACAATGTATCTACATATTTACACAGAGTATATCTATCCGGTGCAGTAAGTACCGTGAGGTAAGACAAGCGGTGCATGAGCATAGCAGCAGATATATACTGTACATGGGGGGGAGCGAGGGAGGTGCCCCATTCATCATCCTGGGATTTTTTTGTTGGTTGAGTTGGTTACTGGTAATAGTAGAACCCCTCAGGTGGTGGTTTAGTAGCGTCCCAGGTGGTGAGAGTTTCCAGCATGACTCGGGGTGTGCCTGTATTTATTGTTGAATTGCTGTGTTATTGGGTAGTTATTTGCTATGGGAATGTGTTGTGGGGATTTATGTGTGATTAATGTGATTGGTTTATGTTCATTCTTGTGTGTTCACATTGGGGGAAACTGCGAATGATGGGGTGGCAACAGGGAACACACCCCTCCCTTCTGTGCTTTGTGAGTCAGCTTGTTTGGGCGTTTTTGTGAGCTGTTTGCCACAATAAAGTGTATTCCTATAAAAGATGACATGACTAATGCTTTATCAGGTAACCTCCGGTCATTACAATATTATCCAAATAAAGCCTAGTATTTACGGTATATGTTAAACATCTGCAAATCCACACGCACACACACACGTACCATATAGGTTTTGTAATATCACTGGGCAATGAGGTTGCATCAAACAGGACTTGTGTACTGTAAATATATCCATTCCCTGTAGTTCTTTAAACCTACAGAAACGGAAACATTCACACCTCATTTCCTCCCCAAACTTCAGCATCCTTCCAAGAACATTGGACTTTGTGCTTAGAAACACTGCAAAAAAATACACCCACTCCAGAGCACTGTACTTAATTTTTGTGAATCACTGCAATTAAAAGTAAGCCTCTCTGACCTAGTTTCCCTGACACACACACACACACACACACACACACACACACACACACACACACACACACACACACACACACACACACACACACACACACACACACACACACACACACACACACACACACACAGACGTCATACACATGCCCCGCAGTGGCACACACACACAGCGACATACCGTTCGAGCGCACACACAGAAACGTATATGCTGTATGCACATACTGTACACAGAGCACGTAGTCTCTCTCTCTCTCTCTCTCTCACTCATGCATGCACACGTGCACGCACACACAGACGCATCAGTGACGCACATGCTTGCACACAGCACCAGGCAGATGTGCTGTTTGTGGCACCGTTGTTTGGTACATGCATACATGCTAACATATCGATGCATACATATACATACATTCTATCATATCGACATACGTACTTGCTATCATAGATACATACACACATGCTATTATATTCTGTAGACCACTGTTTCCAAAACAGTGTGTCGGGACCCATGTTTGTTTCGCGGACCAATTTTTACCGACAAAAAAACACAACTTTTCATTAATTAAAAAGAAAATTAAAAAGTATTTCATAAATAAAATAAAAAAATCTAATAATTCCCATAAATATTAATAATAATAAAAAGGTTTAAGAAGTAGTGAAAATAGCATATCAACATGCTCATATGTGAGCTTGTAGATCTGCTTTTTCACTAGTTTGGGTCCCGGGCAAATGTCTAATTTCATTTTTGGATCTTGAGCTAAAACGTTTGGGAACCACTGCCGTATTCTCAATGCTCCTTCAATTTACTTAAAGGTAAAGTGTGTATGTGGGACATTTTGTCCATAACACCACCTCTCTCTCTCTGTCTCGCTCCCTCATAGGAGGTCTCCCGCTGCCACGACTCAACCTCCAATAACCAGAGTTTGCCTCCCAGGTAAGGACCACAATGCGCTGTCTGTCCTCTATTGTACACAGTGCGTCCTCTATTGTACCCAGCAAATTGTAACGCTGAGAGTTGAATTAACTTTCAGGATTTTACTGTAGCCAACTTTGATGTCTGGCCTTGAAAGTACAGTATACGCAACAAAGTGACTGACTCCGTGTGAAGAACAGCCCTTTATCTGATCTACACAGCAAAATCCTCAGTGTTCAATCTTTCCATTCGTAACTCTGGATACCGCACAACAATATGTAACCAAAGTGGACCCTCTCCATTATAATCTTTCATCTTCTCCATGTTGTTTTCCCTTTCTCTCTGTTTCTCCGTTGTTCTCTCTTTCCGCTCTGTCCATAAATTTACCCATGACCCCTCCTTGGTCAGTGGTTCTGAAAGTGGGGTCAGACTCAGGGGACCGCCAGGGTGCCTTGAGGGCGTTCCAAAAACTCTTGAGAGCGCACAAATGGCACCAAACGGACCCTTACGGGTCCGTTTGGTGCCATTTGTGCGCTCTCAGAGTTATGGGGGTCCTTGACATTAAGAAGAGTTTGAGAGCCACTGGCCTACGTGATGACTTTCACTCTCTCAGCCGCCTGTCTCGGCTCCAACAACCTCCAGCCCAAAACCATCTGTCATCAGGGTCGTTAACGTCCTCGTCCAAACAGAATTGCTTTTCTAGTACAAAGGGAAAACCATGCGGCCACAAACTATACACACACACACACACACACACACACACACACACACTTTGATCTGCCAAAGCACTTCGCTGACAAATACAGCAAACTTCATTATATTTATAGGACTCTGCGCGTGACAATCAGCATGTAGCCTAGCCCTAGATAATAGCAAAAGTTTGATTTTGAATGTTGAATTCATTTTAAATTACAGTAGATTGATTATTGATATTATATATATTATTAATATTATATATGATATATTTTTTTACTGTAATCAGCAAAATATTTCAGTCTTTTTAATGACAACAGTCTTTTTAAACCTGTAGTCATGCTGAAAGTTGAATAAACAATGTGTGTTTGGGGATCAGTGTCCCACTGCCACAGCCAAGGGCTGAAACATGCACACACGCACGCACACAACACAGAGTTAGACCACGTACACACATTTTGAGTTCAATCTGCAATCTGAACGTTCACACGTTCCTTTTCCACGTACTGTTCAATCGCACAAACATGACAATACACACACACACACACACACACACACACACACACACACACACACACACACACACACACACACACACACACACACACACACACACACACACACACACACACACACACAGTGAGTGTGAGTGAGAAGTTGGCCTGGGATGTGGCTAGAGGGTAATGTCAAACTGAAGGAGGTTGGGAATACCATGGAGTGTTGGCCTTCAGACCCAGCCATAATAAACCCGACCTAACCATTTTTCTGGCGTTGTTAGGGCCCCTGTTTGCACAACATGCTTCAGAAACACAGCTTGTCCCTGCTTAAACAGGCAGCAGTCTACAGTGTAACCTTGCTTCCATTTTGTAGAAATTAATTCAGTGTTTTCCTTGAATGCACAGGAATAAGTAGCCAGGCCCACCTGTGTGCAGGTCTTTTTTCCCCCGCACATCATTGTGTGAACGTTGTTATACATTGATGGCATGATGACTATGAAAATCGCCAGCGGGTATTTTGCATAAAAACTATTCATATAGTTGATGCGTCATTCAACAGGTTGATGCCTTTATTTGCGGTGAAAACCCTTGTTCCGAATAAATATTGCATCGCTTTGTTGCCACGTAATATTCACGTTCTGTATGGATGTAGCCTACTCATGACACAAACAACAGTTCAAATTCATATTAATTAAAGATGATATTTTTTGGTTAAAACAAACAAAAAAAAACTTAAAAGGTTAAAGCACTATATTGTGATAGTAATCATTGCTATAGAGTGTTTGTTCAGTAACAGGGGTCTCTCCAGCTCTTTAATAAACAGAAAATGCATTTTCAGGTGGGTTGCTAAATTCTTCAGGAGGGAGAACTCACAAAAAAAAGAGAACTCACACAGGATAAAGATTAAACAAATTAAAGTGGAATTGGAAGTGATGACACAAATAAATGAGTAGACACAATTGGAACTGGGACACTATCAAATTGAAACTGATAGATGTACCCATCTATCAGTTTCAATTTGATAGTGTCCCAGTTCAAATTGATAGTGTCCCAGTTCCAATTGTGTCTACTCATTTATTTGTGTCATCACTTCCAATTCCACTTGAATTTGTTTAATCTGTATCCTGTGTGAGTTCTCTTTTTTTCCTTTTTTCTTTTTAATTATATCTTTTTTGCTTTTTCTGCCTTTATTGGATATCTCTCTTCACTAATATAATAGTATTAGTGAAGAGAGACAGGAAACGGGGAGAGAGACACAGGGTATGACACGCAGCAAAGGCCGTCTCAACCCGCAACGTGTCAGGCTACATTGAGCCTAAGTGCGCGGTTCACTAGGCCAGCGGTCCAGGCCCTGTGTGAGTTCTCTATCCTGATTGGATACAATTGGTATCCCAACCTAAAAATACATTTTCTGTCTAATAAAGAGCGGGGGGGAGACTCCTGTTACTGAACAAACACTTGAGCAATGTAATTAGAATATAGAGCTTTTTAACACAAATATCACTTACCCTACCTTTAATGGCACAAAATAAATAAACGTCCCCTTTGTGTAAGGGACCTTTTGTATGGGTTGGTATTAATATCATTGAACAGTTATTCTGTGTCACTTCTTAAATACTCTGATTTGTCTGGCAGTCTCCTTGAAATACTGTTGCTGAGGTGAGAGTTGTTTGGGGAGCAAAATAAGCACTTAAAGGACAAAAGGATTATTGTGATGTTGGTTTGTTTTTGATCACTAGTAAAACATTTTGGTTGTGCATTTCACCCAAAAACATTTGACCAAAAATATCTACCAAAAACATTTACCAAAAACATTTTACCAAAAACATTTACCAAAATCATTTACCAAAACATTTGCCAAAACAGTTTCCAAAAACATTTACCAAGATATACCAAAAATATTTGTCAAACATAATGACCAAAAACATTGATTCTCCGTAGAGTAACTGCCAGAAAGCATCAAGTGTCTGATTGATTGAGAAAATGCAAGTCATATGAGTAAACATGTTAAAACAAAGTACTAGTATCAAATGCAATTTCATAAAAATGTGACTTTTCAAAGTGATTTTAAAGAATGAACACTCACTTAGATGCTAAACATTGTTAGGGCTGATAGGGAGTTGATTGACAGCAGTTGTCTTGACAGAAGACTTACAGTATGACAATTGGCTTTTTCTCATTGCAAATAATCCAAAAGATGTTGTTGAAGTGATGGGATCACACCTGTACAGCAGAATCCTGAGTGTTACTTTCTACACTCAGAGTTGAGGGCTGTTCACATCAAGCACTAG
The DNA here is from genome assembly GCF_963454915.1 of Gymnoscopelus microlampas. NCBI lineage: Eukaryota > Metazoa > Chordata > Actinopteri > Myctophiformes > Myctophidae > Gymnoscopelus > Gymnoscopelus microlampas. The sequence continues at coordinate 34,592,708 of NC_139946.1, forward strand.
AACTATAACTGTAAAATATATCGTTTTTAAATTGTTCTTATAACTCAAGAGGATTGCACAGTCCACACGACCACACCGCAACTATAACAAAGACAACATGGTGAACAATAGTTATAGTTATCGTTATAGTTATAGTGCTTGGTGTGAACGGCCCTGGATTTTGCTCTGTGTTTCAGGAGCCTAGCAAGACTACTTGCTCTGTACTCTGTACTGCGACGCGATGCGAGAGTGCGGTCTAGCCAACACCAACTCGGGACCCCTGAATCACTGCCATCCACACTCTCCTAACTAGGGTCTTGTGCTCTACAGTGTTAGCTAAGCTGTTGCGCCGCAGTGCATCTACAGTACGTAGTTGGTGCACTTCTTGCCTTTCCTGGGTTTGCCCTGGGTTGGCTCCCATAGTGTCAGTTTGCTCGCCACTCGTTCCGGGTCCCTGCCAGCCTCATCCTTTTCTCTCTTACTTTGTCTGTGAACCATGGTACGTCCCCGTAGAGGACCACATTTCTGTACTAAATTATCAGTGTGGATTTTACTGCGTGAGATAAATATAAGGTTTTGCACTGGTTGTGTGTGATCATGGTTTTGGTCTTTGTGTTACTGACACTAGTCAGTAGATTTACTGTCATCCCCCTCTTGAGGGAGAAGGAGAAACTGAAACAATGTTACTGACACATGCTTATTATTGAAGATCATATTGGAATACAGCAATAGGGGTGTGTGTGTGTGTGTGTGTGTGTGTGTGTGTGTGTGTGTGTGTGTGTGTGTGTGTGTGTGTGTGTGTGTGTGTGTGTGTGTGTGTGTGTGTGTGTGTGTGTGTGTGTGTGTGTGTGTGTGTGTGTGTGTGTGTGTGTGTGCTTCTATGTATGTGGGCTGGTACAGTACTGTGAATAAGCTGATACAGTATGTGTTTGTGTTGGCTATATTGCAACTTGCATACATTTCTTGGTCTGTGTGCTTGAGATTTGACTGTGACACTAATTGCACGTTGATGTGCATGTACTGGTGTGAACATACAGTACGTAGAGGGGTGTGTGTGTGTGTGTGTGTGTGTGTGTGTGTGTGTGTGTGTGTGTGTGTGTGTGTGTGTGTGTGTGTGTGTGTGTGTGTGTGTGTGTGTGTGTGTGTGTGTGTGTGTGTGTGTGTGTGTGTGTGTGTGTGTGTGTGTGTGTGTGTGTGTGTGTGTGTGTGTGTTGCGTTTATGTGTGTGTGTGTTGCATTTATTGCAGCATGCAATGCATACATTCATTCACACGTTTGTGTGTGTGTGTGTGTGTGTGTGTGTGTGTGTGTGTGTGTGTGTGTGTGCGCGCGCGCACTGTGGGGAGGTGTTCCTGTGGCTGTGATTGACGTCAGTGAGCCGGCATGTGGTTTCTGTTGACTTCCTGTCAAAGCAGATGGACTGACTTTTCACTTCCTGCTTCAGAACCACAGCTCGTCAGGTGCTTTCAGCGTGTGTATGCGTGTGCTTGAGGAGAAAATGAGTGTGTGCTGAAGCGATGCTATGACGTTAGATCAGTGGTTCTCAAAGTGCGGTCCGGGGACCCCCAGGGGTCCTTGAGAGGGTTCCAGAGGGTCCCAAGAGGGCTAATGTGTTAATAAGCATCACAATAATTTTAATCCCTTTATCCATATTTTATACGTTCACTATTCAAAAATAGCAGATATACAAGTGTGCTGCGAGCTTGTATGTACAGTACATCTGCAATTTTTTTTATTTTTTTTATTTTTTTATATACATCGTCTCCTCTGTGGGTCAAAATCTTTTCAGATGGGGGTCCTTGACACTAAAAAGTTTGAGAACCACTGCAACCTTTTGTGTAGGGCAAACAAGGTCGTCGTTCAATAGTAATGTGTTGAGATCAGATCATCTGTCACCACTGCAGTTATCAGTTAACCGTTCTTTTTTTTAATGCATTATATCTTAGATAGGAGAGTGTAGAGAGACAGGAAACCAAGGGCAGAAAGAGGAGAGACAAGACCGGGAGTCTGATTCAAACCCAGGCCTCCGCGGTTCACAAGGAGCTCATGGTCTGTGCACCAACTCTACATCTACAGTATCTATGTATAAATGCGAGAACCTCTCTGGAATCGATCGGGAACCAATCGACTTCAAACTTGTGTGCAGAGGACCCGAGGGAGTGCAGTGCCGAGTGGGAAGTGGGTCGGATTAGCGGTTGTCCAGAAATATATATCTATAAATCACCAAATTTCCTCAGCCTGTGTACCTTTTATGCCCATAATAATGAGATCCCTGACGTCATTTTACTGACGTCATAGACTGGCCTCCAAGTACTAGGATAATGGGTACAATTGGTGCTCTGACAAGGGGTACAAAAGGTATTGCATACTGTACCAATTATAAGTAAAATAAAGTCAGTGAAAAGGGTTGATGTTCATCTCAAGTTTGAACGTCTGAAATTCCAGTCTTAGTGTTACTGGATCTTAATGCTGTGTCTGACATTGTTGACCATACAGTACTACTAGACAGACTGGAAGATAGGGCAGGACGTTCTGACACATTGGTTCAGGGCTTATCTACAAGACAGGAATATTTTGTCTCCATTAGAAAATACCTATCCGAGGTAACTAACATGACGTTTGAAGTTTCGCAAGGTTCAATCCTTGGGCCTCATACATACTTGTCATGCTTTCATTAGGCCAAGTTGTGTAAAATAAGACCATTTCTTGCCATGATTATGTGGAAGACACTCAAACGTCTATAACATAAGTGACATTGAACAAACAATTGATAGAATATGCCTTTACATTACATTTCCATTTGTTGGTGGCAAGGAAGAAAGGCATGTTACAAGAAAGTAGTGCTCACCTTGACTCTCATTCTCTAAAGACTAAGAGCTAAGCCAGAACCAAAAAAGGTAGACAGCTAAAGTTCATACAGAATACTGCTGCAAGAGGTCAAACTAGAAATAAGAACGCTGAAAACATTACACCAATTTTCTGCACTGGTTTCGCAATGCGTCATAGAATAAAAATACTGTATCTATAAATCACTCAGTGGTTTAGGGCCAACATTCATCTCTAACTTGCTTTTACAATATGAACCCTCAAGGCATCTCAGGTCATCTGGGACTGATCTGTTAAATGTTCCCTGAGTTAAAACAAAACATGGTGAAGCAGTGTTTAGTTATTATGACACACAACTTGCAGAGGATCTGAAACTTGTGCCATCTCTGACTAGTTAGAAATTAAATGTGTTTTTTAAATCTTTTAGACTTTATTTTTTTAATTTCTCAATTTTGTTCATACTATTGGGTTTATTTATTTTCTTATTAAATGCCTTCTTATGGTTAATACAAATAGTTGTCTTTCTTTGCTATATATTTACTTTTATTTTTTCATAGTAGCCTATACGTAGGCTACAGTATAAGCTCCACTTGTTTAGTCACCTATAGTTCTGCAGCACATAGCTATGGTGCTGTGTTCACTTCACACTACTGTAGCAGCAACAAAGTGACAGGCTACAAGTCATTTTCTGGAAGCCAGCGACATGAAGCTTCAAAGTGACGCACACACAACACTTGTTGCTATGTGACGGGTGTGACATGTTACAAATTAAAGTTAAGCTTGCCTCAAGTTGTTCAGCACTCAAATGATGCAGTTAAGCATCAAACAATCATATGTTTTTGTTTTTCAAATTTCCACCCCCCTTGTCTTTCCTTACAATTCCTTATCCTTTCCGTAAATGGAAGAAAACCTCATTCTTGCTGTTATAATTAGTTCCCTGTGCTATTTAACCCTAACCCTTTTCATTTAAAGTGTGGCTTGAGCAACACTTAAGAGGCGACTCGGCAGCAAAATAGCTGGTCACGCATGGCTGTTTTGTAGCTTTGTCACGACTAGTGTGTGAATGCTCATAAGCCAGCACCCCTACTTCACCCTTCCATCGCACGTTTATGAGCTTTTATTATGTAACCCCCATCTGCTCTCGTCAAGACAAAGAGAAGAAAGGTCCGTCTGCTCTCCAGTGTCTCTCTCTCTCTCTCTCTCTCATTCATCTGTCTGTCTCTCTGAGGATGAGGAAGACAGGAAGCGGAGGGCAGGAAGAGAAGATCAGATTGTTCCTGTTTTTCACCATCTCTGTTGTAACTTGACGGAAGTCAAGTGGAACGCGGTGCGCATGAGGTGTTTGTGCGATGAGGTGTGCGTATGTGTGCGCGTTTGTGTCAACCCGCAGGAGAAAAATAGGATGCGGAGAGACAAAGGCCTATTGTCTGTGCCTACACACTGCACAAACATGTACGTGCTGACACAATGATATAATACGGCAAACAGACAGTGCATTGCAAACCGTGTGAACACAGACGTAAAAACTTAACTTGTTGCAGCTTCACATAATATAATCACGAAAACTTGTTCATTGCCATGGAATAATATTATTATTCCATGGCAATGAACAAGTTTTCGGAACTTGTTCATTGCCACAGATTTATTCACTTAAGCCCTATATACTACAGTATAAAGAATAGTGAAAATATCTACAAGCTCACAGTGCGTTGCGATGCGAGTCATGCAACTAAAAAGACCTAGAACTGAGAAGACCACAGTTTTGATCCACTCAAGATTGTCTGGCGTCTATCAACATCCATGTCTTCGGTTAATGTTCTTTTGCAAAACACTGGAACCCTTCCTGCTCCTTAAGTTACTGTGGTAAATTGTATCAGCTATCATACAGTCCCACAGTTTAATTTTTTTTATCGTTTTTTAAATAGGGACAGAGCACATTTATGAACATCAGTATAAAAATGTATGATGTATTGTACACAAATCGGAGCTTAGCATTTTTACCAAAAAAAAATCAGGTTCAAAGAATCACAGTTCTGGTTTACCTTGAGCCATTGTTTCGGATGGGTCTTGTAGACGCAGAAGTGGGGTATGTAGACAATCCCTTATTGTGGTAGACCATTCCAACATTAACTTCTCTTTAATGACATTTCATGACAATGGCATTTCTTTTTCCCAATGTGGTGCACCTATATGGCACATCACAGTCCCCTCTAGTGGTGGCCTTGCTGCCAGTCAGCCCTCGGTGGGATTTTCCGGTATGAATGAAAAATGGGAAGCGATATGACCGTTAGAGTGCAACTTGGCTAACTTGTCTGTCTGGCTGTGAGAGGATCCGGTCCTGTCCACAACCTCTGTTGTTATTCTCCTCGGTGGAGTGAGTGGAAATTACCCACAGTACAGTGAGTGCACTCAATATGTTTACCTGCACCTGATGTTCCCCGACTCATGTAGAAGCAGGCCCTTCAGTACATGCTGTAATGACAGGTGTCCTATCTGTCTAAACTATTGTCAGAAGCCTTATCTTGACTTTAAACTTGTTGTGAAAGTCCCTCATCCATGTTACATGTCATTCATACCGTGCATCAATTCTGGTGTAGGAAAAAAACAGACCTCGTTGTTTTCTCTTCTCACGATTCTCTTAGTAACAATCCAGATAAACAAAAAAAAGAAATTGCATCAGTCAAGAAGTATTCCATGTGAAAAGATTTTGCGTCGATTATGAAAACAATTGATAGGCCAAACCAAAAACATCTTTCCCTGTGATTGCCAGGAGTTCTCAGAAGAAGCATGGGTGCTGTTTTGAATTTTGCGCCCTGATTGTGACATTTATCAACACTCTAGTAATTCGTAACTCACCTTGAAGCGACACTTTGACGTGGGTGCTGATTTCTCTCATCTGGACTGTAGTTTGCGAGTGCTGATTCATAGCATCAGTTAATCTTCCTGGGGTCCATACATAGACATAACACATAAACATGACAACAGATTAGACATGTACAGACAAACAACCAAGTCTAGTGCAGCATCTTCATTCTTAGTTCATGAGATGAGATGTTAGTCAAAATTCTAGATTAATGATTCCTAAAATTACAATAGAAGTGGCTGTAAAAAAATACTATATATCATCGCTGTCGGGCAGAAACGTATATCAATTTTTCATCTTTTAGTTTTTTCATAAATTAAGGCCCTACTGTATATTATACTTTTGTTGTATCTCATAATGACAGTGTCACTTGGAAATTGCGAAGTTTGACTGCTATTTTCGCTACCTTTGAAAAGGTTTGAACATTTACATCTATCATGACATGCTCAAAACAGGGATGCCAGGTTGAAAGGGATTAAGTCTGTCTGTGGGTTTTATAATATTTTACAAAGTATTTACAAGTGCTTGAGACTAAATAACAGCTACAGTACATTGGATCCGTTGGAACACGGGTTCTTTTATCCATTTCCTGAAAAGTAATGGTTTTGGCAATACAAGGTTTCCACCTGACAACGGAGATGTATAAGTACAATTTTAAACTGTCTCAAGTCATTATCTAAAAAAATTACGCAAAAATAGGTTAGTGAGTTCAGCTACGAAGTCTACATGATTATGGGGAACTCCACATGGAGTAGAGTGCTGTTGTGAGACAAACATTTCCATTGAGCCGTGGAGCCGAGGAGCAGATGTTTGGAGCTTTGCTGAATGATGAATATAGTGTCATGCTGTAGGGGGACCAGAGGAAATGTGTTGGCCCCTACATGATGTGTTCATCTGTGGGAACCATGCACAGGTACTACACAGTGTGACCTGATTTCCTGGGCAAATCATCCACTGGTGAAAAGCCATCATACAGGATACATGTAGGGGAAAGGTCTGTTGAACTCTTAAGACCCTCATGTACATATGACATGCAGTGTGTGTGTGTGTGTGTGTGTGTGTGTGTGTGTGTGTGTGTGTGTGTGTGTGTGTGTGTGTGTGTGTGTGTGTGTGTGTGTGTGTGTGTGTGTGTGTGTGTGTGTGTGTGTGTGTGTGTGTGTGTGTGTGTGTGTGTGTGGCAAATCAGTAACACATTAAGGTGTCAAGAAGTTTCTCTGTTTCTCTCTAAGTTCCATTGTGGAGTTGTTTTTGTGTGAGGCCATACGGCCCCCCCATGACATTTTCGCAGCGAGAGGCCCTACTGCAGTATGTGTGCTTTCAAAGCAAGGAGACTGAGGAGTTGGTGTTTGGTTAGCACCACACAATAGGTCTGCTTTAAATGCATGGACAAAAGGTGCCGGGACTATACGGAGTAGGCTAGTTATGCAATAGGGCAAAGAAACATTGGACGGACATGTTTTGTGATATCATACACGTACACACGCATACACACAGCAATAGTCTGGCTATACACTATATGTGGATTCTCAGCTATTATACTGTAGGTCACAGCTTCAGCTAAGGACTTACACTCTTACAGTATATCAAACAGCATTGGGTGCGGAGTGGAAGGATGAAGAGTTATTTTCTACAGAAAATGTACCACTTTGAACCTGGTGTCCATATTATATTTTATGTCATTATAGGCAAAAGTTTTTGATTTTTTTTCAAAAGGCAAAAAATATATAATGGAGCCAAAATTTCAGATCTGCAAGCTCTGTTCTTTGAAAACATTCTCAACTGACTGTGATTTTTTGATTTAATTGATATTAGATGTTCTATTCACTGTCTACATTTCAACCTTGTTTCAAAAACCACTACGGTGTAGTTTTGGAAATATTTCACAAATCTAGGTAACTTAGTATCCCTTCTTTGTCTGCCTTTCTATCCAAGAACCTCTTCAACTATCCCCACGATCTCTAGGGAGACATCTCAAAGATCTGTAAAAATGTACCCCCCACGTAATAAGGGAAGCCCAATCTAATTAACCCAGCCTATAAACAATGCCTAGCACCCACCACTCTTAAGGCACAAGAATGCTTTAACCTCTGTTGCATAATCGCACTCTGTTGCATAATCCCCCCATCCCCAACAAATGCAATAAACTGGGGAAACATGGGATGGATTTCTTTGTTTAAAGTCATACTGTATAACCTTTCCAATTTGAAAAAAAGGTTATTTTTGATAATCTGTCACTGGTACAGTATATTTTGTACAATAACCATTCAACTTAAACTTCTCTAAACAACATTTTTTTGTCACAAGTGTCTGCCAAAATGACACGGCCAAAGTTGCGCAAAGTTGTGCGATATATGTATATTTATACATTTTCTAAAATATCCTCGGCGCTAGGATCTTGCACCATTGGCTTTGGAGCGGTACTTCACTGATTTTGTTCCAAACTGAATTTGGGGGATGGCAGTTGTAACAAAGGAGCTACCACAGGTCAGGTGTCACCTAAAAGACTACTAAAATGGACATTATGACTTTAACCACTTTCAAACTGGCTATTTTATCTATTCTTCGTACGAGAAAGTATACAGGGAATAAGGGATATATTTCACTTTGAAAGTGAAATATCCCTTTAAGTGGTTAAGCCAATTGTATGTCCAGGTGCCAGCGGGCCTACAGTTATTATCTGTAATGACCAGAAAGCAGAACAGGTCACGACGCGTGCCTCATCTGTGCATTTATGAATGTTACTTAATACGGGTAATCCTCGGACAACCTCAAACTTTCTCGAGCTGCAGGCAGTGGCCCTGCGCGTGCAGGAATGCGCTGAGCCGTTTGTGGGCTAGAGTAGCGAGAGAGAGGGAGACGGATGTAAGGACGGGAGGAGGAGCAGGAGTTATTATGAGGTGCGAAGGTTAGGGAAGATAAGGGGGTGACTTGAGGAGGAATTTTACAAATGAGCACTGAGGATTTCACCGTACTCAAGGATTCTTAGAAAGAATGGAGGAGGCTGAGAATGGGGGAGAATAGATAGAGGGACATGGAGGCTGAATGCTTGTTGGCAAACAAGACGAGCGAATCATTCGCTCCTTAATCTGAAATGTCTCATGGTCGCCCCAGACACTCGTATTCATTCGACATGTTTAGCGGAGGCTAACATCGGTGGGGCGCTTCAAAGAGGACCAAACCGCACGTTCCAGTTTCACCCTGTTCTATATGCCAAGGAACAATACAGTACCCCACCTACTGTACGTGCAGACACACACACACACACACACACACACACACACACACACACACACACACACAGAGAGAGAGGCAAAACCGTATTCTCTCCTTCAAAGAGTACGTGCTGCCAGTCATTGGTGGTTTCAGTTGTTAGTGCACACATTCAGACACCATGACAGCCCCTGTGATGATCCTGACAACATGCTGTACAACACGCACCCCATTGCTTGCAAAATGCACTGTGCATTCACACACGCACACGCACACGCACACGCACGCACACACACACACACACACACACACACACACACACACACACACACACAGAGGCCTACATTTACCAGGGTCTTGTAATAGGCTGTCATGTGACCCAGCTGAAGCCAGGAGCTCGGGTAGCACCCCCACATCTAAAAAAAAGAGAAAAAATACAGTGCACCTGTCTAAGGCTTCTCACAGATGCAAACACCCCAAGCCGCCAACTGAGGTGGCTTCACGCCAGGACCGGATGAGCAATTTAGTTGATCTCAAAGAAAGACTGGTCATCACATTTAAAGGGACTACACCATGAATTTGAACCTTTTCTTCTTTATTGTGTGTTTTTGGTCTCCCCTACCTCTCTTCTATCCCCAAAAATACCCCAGTTTGAACACTCAGCCTTTCACAGCAAATCTGGGGTTTTCTGTAAATTGGTCTCAAAACAGGCCAAACTGATTTGCACCCTGACGTGACGTCACGTCAGAGTACAATCCCTCCCTTTTTTCAGTTCCAACCAAAAAACAAACAAAAAAAAAATCTATTTTTTAATTTGTATCATTATTATTATTATTATTATAATTTTTCTTTTTCCACACAGAACCAGGAGATAACATGCATACAAACTGTCTCAATAGCGCCCCGTGCCAAACAGGACAATGTGGTATTGCAGGTGAAAGTGCTTTATAAGCCAGAGAGAAGTTAGTTGGAATGAGTATATCTGAGACTTGATTTAGGCTCAAACCTTTTGAAAAACGTTTGAGGGACATAAACAATATGATATTAAATATTATTATTATTTTTTAAATTCATGGTGTAGATCCTTTAATGTGAAAGCACACGCACACAAACGAGTGACAGCTGACTGTCATCATCTGCCCTCTCTCTCTCTCTCTCTCTCTCTCTCTCTCTCTCTCTCTCTCTCTCTCTCTCTTTGTGGTCCTCCTCAGGTCCTCAGCTCAGTAAAGGGTATTATGGCAGGCCTGGCACGGCTAAATGCCACAGCTATCTATTTGTCTCTGCCTTTACTCTCCACTGTGCACGTTCACAGAATGCCAACACGTATGCTTTGTATGGCAGCCACACCCTCCCTTCATCTCCAGTGATCTGTGGTTAATATAGGTCACTATTCTGGTCAGAGGGACCTTTTCAACACTCATTCTTGTATGAGGACCTTTCACAGCAGTTTAGAAAGACAAGATAAGGGTTCTGAACTTCTGACAATAGTTTAGAGTCTAAACTATTGTCAGAACCCTTGTTCTTGTACCTTTGTACAGCTTGTCTTTCTGTCTAAACTTTAGACCAATAGGACGCCTGTCATTACAGCATGTACATCAGGTGCTGGTAAATATTCGTTCTCCATCTCATTTCCTCTCTCCGCTTTCCTCCAGGTGTCAAAGCATTGGTAAACCCATATCCTTGGCTGTGTGTTAGTTTCCACCCTCTGCTGGGTCAGTATTTCTGTCCCAGGTCGTCTAGTGTTACCTGCTGTCTTTACTACTTCCCGCTCATCGCTACTTTAACAGGCTCACAATTGACGGGCAGTGTGGCCTTGTCGCAGGGCAGACCCAGACACATCTGACATATGCCAGATTGATACAATTAAATTCAAACAGATTTTCAGGAAATCCAGCCCTACATTGTGCTGATCAGAGCAATGGTCACGAGTTATGGCCATTTGAAGTGTTAAACACTGCTGTAATGCAAATTCTTTTTTTGGGCGTGACTATTTTCATGGCAGACCCCTGAACATTGTTAGTGCCAAATTTGGTGCGGATAGGATCAGCGGTGGGCTCGTGGCCCTCGGGGGGGCCCTATGTGGCCCCTGGTATGACTATTCTGATGGCAGACCCCTGAACAGTGTTTGTGCCATGTTTGGTGTGGATCGGAGCATGGTGCACATGTGGCCCCCGGGGGCCCCCAACGTGGCCTCTGTATTAATGTATTACTAGTATAAAAGATACACACTTTGTCAAGAATTATTTAAACTGCAGTCCAACTCTAATACCTAGTTTATACGTCGTTGGCTCGTTGTGCACCAGTGTCGTGCACCGAAAATACTCAATCTACAAACTCACATCACGACACGTTGTGAGCCTGTAGATCTACAATTTTCGCAATTTTTGCCAAGCAACACTGGTTGGTGCACAACAAAGTAAATCAAACCTTAGTAGGTCCAATGTCTAAAAGGGCTCTGTCATTCAATGGAGGTCTGGCACTGTCTCTTAGTTTCCAGCCTATATTTAGTTCTCCTGTTATCTGGAAAGAAATTGATCAAGTGAAACTTCCAGTGAAATCACTGGAAGTTATAAAAAGTCCCCGACCATATAAACGGTATCCAGGCAGTGTTGTCCAGTCTCTGGGCAAACTGTGCTTTGTGTGTATGTGTTTGTGCATGAGAGAGAGAGAGAGAGAGAGGGAGAGAGAGAGGGTCAACGGCATTAAGTTTCCTACCTGGAAATGTTTCACTAGCTAACGGGAACTCATCAAACTGATATTTGAGATAGAATATTACTTCTATAATTTAACACCACTGTTCTTTGGAAAATGAATAAGCAATATCTCTCCCAGTCCCCTTATCTGTGTGTGTATGGGCGTATGTGCCAGCATATTTGTTTGAGGCTTTGTTAAAGTGACAAGGAGTGTGCACTTAATCTTACTTGCAAGATTGTGTTTGTTTGTTGGTTTTCAGAGTAAGACAGAGAGAGATTGAATGAGAGAGGAAATAAAATAGAAAGGTAAATAGTAAGTCTCTGTAAGACAAGGTTTGTCTCTCTGGTATGTTTTGCCTTCTCAATATCATGAGGGCATTTCCGCTGTGTCAGTGGCATTCTGTTTTGCCCAGCTTCGTTCCTGCAGTGAGGGATAAACATGGAACTGAAATGCACCAAGCAACACCGGAACAGTACGCATGTGAGTGCCGGTGTGAGCAGTGGTGGAAGAACTACTCCGATTTTTTACATAAGTAAAAGTAGCAATTACACAAAATTTAAATACTCTGTAACAACTAGTACTGTATTCAAAATTGTACTTAAGCAAAAGTGCAAAAGTATTGGTATCAAAATATACTTACAGTACCAAAGTAAAACGTATTGAAAATGCAAAAAAAAGCAGATCTCCAAGCTCACAACGCATCACGTTTCGAAGCGTTATGAGCTTATATTGGCTAAGTAGAAGGAACAGTATATGATTTTAAAAGGTGTGTTCCTTCCTTGCCTGTGTGTGTGTGGCTGGGGAATCAGCACTTTTATTATGAATCAATTATGATAGTGTTTAGGATTTTTGTTCATATAGCACAAGAGGAGAAAAAAGCACAAACTCAACGACAGCTAACTATTGCAAACCATGCAAGGCCCAATCAGGCTGAATGGGTGGTAGGCATTAGCCTCAGTCCTACGGTATGTGTGAACAGCAAAATCCTCAGTGTTAATTGTATCCATTTGTAACAAATGTGTATAAATGTACAGGTTAATTTGGTTACATTTGCACTAGTCTCTCAAGCCAGTCAACTCGTCAGCAATCTTCAAATGCCAGAGAGTCTGTAACTGCACCTCGCAAATGTTGTGACAGGAAGCTGTCATCTGTTATGTTCACAAAAATATATCTTTAAAACATATTTTACTATTTCCATTTCTGCTAAGCAGAAAGCTGGATAGGCTTCGACTAAGTTGATTTAGGATTCTTTTCAGCACGACTGAAAATGCAAAACGGAAGTGGGGGCTTCTGAACGTACAGACCGTTAGGCGGAGGCTTTTGACATCATAGGCTCTATGCCCAGCAGCCATATTGGAAAGAAATTGGGCCTCTTCTTACTTCCTTCACAGGTGATACAATGATACTAATGAAGGCTCTGTTCCATTCTGGTCAAACAGAGTCAGGGTGTTGATATTGTGCATGTTGACTCACTGGAAGCACTCTGCTACACCAGTTGGTATCAAAGTGTGGTCCAGGGACCCTCATGGTTCCTTGAAGGGGTTCCAAATGGACCCTTACGGGTCTGGAAAAGTTGAGTGCTGGTATTCTCTTTTAGAGATTTATACTCAGGATTTTACTGCGTGTTGTTATACCATCCATTGTAGGGTCAGAGTAAATTCACAGTTACTGCCAGTTAATGTACAGTATATTGTTTAACGATTAACGATATACTGCATAATCCATCCTCAAATGATTGCAGACAGGGAGGAGTATGAAGAACTTCAGCCTAGCTGGCTTCCAAAAGCTTCCTCAGTTGACCCAAATCTGATTATTTGTTAGGATTGTGGCATAATCCATTTTCATTTGGTTATTCGCCAAGCACATTTATTTTTTACCAAATGGCATCAAAGTTTATTGAAAGCTATACAGATTTAGAGAAATCTAGAAAGATAATGAAAAGGAATTTATCTTTGGACTATAAGCTTAACAACTGCCTACATGAGTGTGTACACAGCAAAATCGTTAATAGACCCAAATGGACCCCTAATTTAAAAAAATGTAAAGAGTTAAATTAACACTAACTATTTGAATGTGTACAGAGAGGAGAGAAAGTGGGAGAAATGCTTCACCTGTATTATGACAACCAACTGAAAATCATAGAGCTCTGAATTTAGGTTTAAATTGACAAAGGTTATTTAAACTTTGGTACAGAGTACACAGTGAGTTTATCTCAGAGAGTGTAACAATTGACCCCTAAAGGTTGATTTTATGCAAAATGCACTTCATGGAATGAAATCAAACAAAGATATCCCAAATTCCCACTGAGTGTGAAGGAGCTCTTGCCAAGGGGCATTCAGCTGAATGTAGCATGCCCAGGCACTGTGTGTGCACTGTGTGCCCTCATGCATGTGTGATCTATATGAGTACACCAGCACAAAGGAGTGCTTTTATGGGGATGTTCTATCTAAATCGTCCACAGGCACCTGAACCTGCGTCAGTGAGTGTGTGAGCTGACACCCCAGGAGTCCCTGTTCTTTGGCATGTGACAGACAGACAGACAGACAGACAGACAATCAGACAGAGATTTCATAAGGCAGGATGGGCCCCTGTTCTGCCTGAGAAAAGAACAGATTTATGAAGTTTTCAGAAGTTGGCAGGTGCATTCTTTGCAGGATGCTTTTGGGGTTGTGTGAGGGGGTTGAGAGAGCATTGTTTGCAGTTCTCTAGGGGTGTGCGCGGATGTGTGACGGACTGACAGTGTTTGAGTATAGTGTGTCAGACTGAAACTGTGTGTGTGTGTGTGTGTGTGTGTGTGTGTGTGTGTGTGTGTGTGTGTGTGTGTGTGTGTGTGTGTGTGTGTGTGTGTGTGTGTGTGTGTGTGTGTGTGTGTGTGTGTGTGTGTGTGTGTGTGTGTGTGTGTGTGCGCGCGACACAGACACCTGCTGTCAGAGGAAGTCCATGCTCAGTAGGATTGTGACACTAATGAGGAAACAGGCCAGTGGGGTGACAGGGACTTCCTCCCCCCTTCTCTCTGTCTCTCTCTCACACACACACACACACACACACACACACACACACACACACACACACACACACACACACACACACACACACACACACACACACACATACAAAGCCTACATATACCATAGCACATTGCCACATGCAGTCTCTACCGCAGGTGTTTTGACAACCCCCCGCACCCTGTTTAGCCAAACAAAAGACCCTCCATCTTTCTGAACGGACAAATTAGTTCCTTAAGAATGACACAGGGACAAAGAGCACAAAGACGCCAACCTGCGTCATCAACGCCCGGTGTGACAACACCGCCATTGCTTTCCCAGAAAATTATGGATGCCCTTGTATGTACACTGGAATATCCCTAGCGTTACTTTACCCCTTAGGTCATCTGTTATACTCTTGGATAATTTTGCCGTGTAGGCTGGTTTCACACGTACACAAAAAAAAAAAATCACACCCAGTGTGAAGTGGGCGGTGTGGTCATCACAGTGATGGAAGCTCACTTAAATTTTTTTTTTTTTTTTAAGTGCTTAGTCCTATTTATAGGTTATTAATTTCATCATGTGTCTCGCTAGCCAATCACAGTGCTGAATAGAGTCAGCAGGGAATAGAGTCAGCGGGGGTGTCCAGGGGCCACCCATTGTGGGTGGAAGGGGTGTACAATGGGTGGCCAATCACAGTGCAGGGTTTGGGGGGGTACAATGGGTGGCCAATCACAGTGCAGCAAATGTCAATGTCCCAGTCTCACATATAGGGGCGGCTACACCGCCCAAAAACAGTTTCACTGGTGATGTGCAGTAAAACAGACCAATAGTTCCACATACTGTACTGTAATGTGTAGCGGGTAACTATTGTCTGGTTACAGTATTCAGATTTGACCTTCTTTATGTACACAGAGATCAGAGAGAACCTATCCTGTATTGCCCAACCCTTGGCCTTCGCAATGGATGAAATTGTGTAATTGGTTTTAAATGGTCTCCTTCAATTACTTTCAACACAGGAGATTAACACAGGGGATGCATTTTATTTCTCATTTCTCCTGCAGGCCATCTGGGCAATATTACATCTCACATTAGGCCAATGGAGAATTAGAGAATAGAACAATAAAGCGCCAATTGCTTTTGGAAATTAAATGACTTTGTTTGCATTTAACTGCAGGATTGTTTTGGGGCGACGTTTGTGTAGACCTGTTGTCAGGTTGGGCAGGTTCTAGCTAGATCATGTAAGGATACACAGACATTTTGACATCAACTTTTTAGCAAAAACAGAACAGAAAATACCTACTTTTATTTACATTTAGGAAGGTCAGAGGAACTATGTATGACTACCACATACTTGGATTATTATCTTTTTGTTTGTTTGTGAGAGGCCACTATGGACTTTATTGTGTCTTGTCATTAAATGTTTTTGATCAACATGGATTATTTGTAGGTTATTTGCAATTCAAATAAACTAAGTCAAAAGTACTGAGCTCTGTGTACTGTACATCACTGATGCACAGAGTGCTTAATGTGTATATGACGTTGATTTTTGTGTCAAGATGAGATAATGTGTGCTTTCTCTGTAATCTTCAGCTTTTTGACTATACAATGCATACTGTAGGTGTGCGGGCATATGATTGTTGCCAGGAGTTGCTCACATCGATGAGTGCTCCTGGCAAATGACACCAGAGACCACAATCTTCATGATGACATACAGATAATGGAGATTGTTTTTATTTTTAGGCAGTTTGGTAATGATGAAATGAAACGGTACAGGTTTGGAGCTATCACTTGCAGACAGGAAATCGAGTGCATTCTTTATGTGCTGATTTGAATCGGCACATAAAGAACGCATTGTTCTTCCTCTTGCGTAGTAAAACCTAGTATGGTAAACAAACAAGTCAGGTGCGTTGATGTCCCAGCTTGTGAGAAGAGGCTGTACTTAAGAATCAGATATAAGGCTGTTTACCGTCACTCTCTCTCTGGCACAAGGACAGGCCTGATAATGTAAGAATGTTTGTCATACACTGGAGAGTGCATATTCCGCTGAAGTACAGTACTGAACCGTGTGTGTGTGTGTGTGTGTGTGTGTGTGTGTGTGTGTGTGTGTGTGTGTGTGTGTGTGTGTGTGTGTGTGTGTGTGTGTGTGTGCGTGCGTGCGTGCGTGCGTGCGTGCGTGCGTGCGTGCGTGCGTGCGTGCGTGCGTGCGTGCGTGCGTGCGTGCGTGCGTGCGTGCGTGCGTGTGTGTGTGTGTGTGAGAGAGTGAGTATGAGTTTCTCTTTCAGTAACAGAAAGTGACATAGTTTGTCAAAGAAAATAACGGATTTCCAGCTGAAAATCTGTTATTTTTGCCTGTACAGCGAAACATGAATTGGCTGACTAATGTCAACAAAGCTGTTGTCCATCAGCTCAATGGGTCCCTGTGTTGGGCCCTGCAAGACTTGTTATGTAATATTATTGCACATGTTCTTTGACCCCTCTATCTTTCTCTTGCTCTAGTTCTCTCTCTTTCTCAGGGTGAGATGAGGTTGGGGTTTTGACCCGCCATGTATTGGCCTTCCATTCAATGATCCATTGACAATCTGTCCCTCACACCCTTATGTGTTTATTCTCTCATCAAACATTGCTTTGTGCTGCTCCCTCACTGATGAGAGGTTTGAGTCAGGACAGTGACGCACTAACATAGTCATTTATCTAGTTATTTGGGCAACAACATCGTTTCTTTTTGTTTTGAATGCGTTTTGACAGAATGACCATCAGGTCACAGTCAGGTTTTAATTAAACTCTTAAGCTTCATAAATGTGGTTCTAGGTGCCAGAGTGACACTCATACAGTTGGACTGATTGATTGATTGACTGATGTTTTTATTTACAAAAATGTATATACATGACCATATAATACATTTCTGTCAAAAGCATAAAACACAAAAACCTCAAGAGCTTTTTTCCATTGTGGTCCTTTGAGTGCGTTAAGTGAGTGTCCTGATTTTGTTTATTATTATCCCAAGTTCCCAGAGTTGGATAGAGAAAAAAAGTACCTTTTTAATAAAAAATAAGAAAGGGGGTTAACATTGGGTTCAATAGTCCTGCAATATCACATGTAATATTATAATATTATATATTATAAATGTAATATTTCAGTTTCTAAAGTTGACATGTTTGGGGCACGTTTTGCACCAGCACCAAATTCAACGGCATTCACATGAACAGAATTTATAGCATAGAAGCATAAGTCTTTTAGAATCATTTCAGCTAGAGAGATCAAACCTTAACACAGTGACACAGTTTCACTTTCAGGCCAGCAATCATTTCTATGAGTATAACTTGGTAAATTTTTAAAAGCCCAGGGCCATATGAGGTGTATGGTATTTCAGGGCTGCTTCACCTACAATAGGGTCATGAGTTCCGTTGACATAATCATACATTGAACTGTATCACTTGCTGCATTGGGTGAATTGTTACTTTGATCAAACGGTGTGTTTGAGGACATGACAGGCTCATAGCATAGAGGGTTTTTTTTTCTTACAGTTGTACAGTTCATTACCTGTGAGAATTGTTTTGTAGATACTTGGCCATACATTACTGAGGGGGGGGTAATAACAATAATAGTAATTGATTTTTTTGGAAAAATGTTACAAATGTGCCCAAAATAGGGATGCCTGGATTAATGCGCCTCACAAACTGTACTGTACATTTTAATACAATTGTGACATTAAACATAAATATCAAACATATCATATTCCCAAAAATAAATGTATGTATTTAATCTAAGACCAGAAGCAGGGATAAAACCTATCAAGACCGACGATAAAAATGAATCACCGGAGGGGATATCAAAAGCAGAAGCATGGATTTCCCCCTGTCACCCCAGCAAATCCAACCCCGGATATCCAGTGACTATGGTGGTGACTACAGTAGATGTATTTTAATCTGGCCCACAGCCTTAGTTGCTGCATGTTATACCAAAATTGTCATTGATTTGATTCCCTCAAAGCTGTTTATTTAATCAAAACATTTTTGCATAAATGAAATTATGGATCCAATATCTATTACAGTGCTCTTAGACAAGGACCTTTCACACAGTGTGTGTGTGTGTGTGTGTGTGTGTGTGTGTGTGTGTGTGTGTGTGTGTGTGTGTGTGTGTGTGTGTGTGTGTGTGTGTGTGTGTGTGTGTGTGTGTGTGTGTGTGTGTGTGTGTGCGTGCGTGCGTGCGTGCGTGCGTACGTTTGTCTGTTGTTTTCTTTCTGTTGCCATGTGGTGCCTTATAGCAACAGTGGGATATATCCGATATCCGTAACCCAAACATGTTTGTCACTAGATAGACAGCTCAGTTGTGATGATCTACTTCTCTTTAATTATCTGCATCTGAGAAAAACCCTACCCTTACCACAAGATGGTAAGAAATTCTTCATTTCCATTGTTGAGCTGTCACAGTGAAGGTTTATTGGAGACTTGTATGAGACCAGGTTGGCCCTTGGGTCCTAAAAATAATTCTTCACCCAATGTTTGTCTCCCACTTGCTGAAAAAAAAACACTTCATTGTTTTGTCTACGTTGTGTTGACCTGAATAATTCATTGAACTCTAGTTGTGGCACTTGCCTAACAGGCACTGACTGAGAGAGAGCGAGAGAGCGAGAGAGAGAGAGAGAGAGAGAGAGAGAGAGAATTAGCTGGTTTCTGTCTTTCCATTCATCATAATACTAGGCAGCCAGCCTGTCTGTCCAAGCATTACAATCTCCACTTTGCATCACACAGAAAGAAATACCCTGGAAACATGGTCAGAGAGACAGGGAGATCCAGGGCCCAGCAGTAAGTCATAGACCTGATAGAACTGTTTATCCCCTCTCTCTCTATCTCTCTCTCTCTCTCTCCCTCTCGCCCTCTCTCTATCTCTATCTCTCTCTCTTTGACTATTCTCTGCCAATAATGTTGACGCCTTAGTTTGGAACGTAGTAAGTATACAGTACAACTCTGGCTATGTTCTTAAATGCACGTCGGGGGCAGAGCTTAGCATGCTTTTGTTTGCATGTACTGTATGGCAGCTTGCATCCTCAAGGGTGGTTACAAGCATGTGTATGTGTGTGGGAGAGAGAGAACGGGTAAATCTGTGTGTGTGTGTGTGTGTGTGTGTGTGTGTGTGTGTGTGTGTGTGTGTGTGTGTGTGTGTGTGTGTGTGTGTGTCTTGTACACTCAAGTGTGTGTGCGCACGCACACACACTTGAGTGTACACTTTGACAGATGTGGGGAGCTGTGTGTTGACTCTCAGAGAGGAGGCGAGGAATACCACAGCCATCTTCTAAAACCCCTGCTCCTTCACCCTCGCCAGCTCATGTCACCAGTTCAGATCTAGCCGCTGTTTATGTGATCTGACTCTTGGAGACAGGGTGACATCACCAATAATATTTTTCTACCAGGACGACGTATCCAACAAGTGGTGACAGTAATTCTCTGTGTGTGCGACAGTACGTGTAGTACTTGCGTGTGTGTTAGTGTGTGTGTTTGTGTGTGCGTGCGCGCGCGCACACTTGTGTGTGTGTGTCCATCCGTGTGTCCGCCCGTGTGTCTTGCAATATGCTTAATGCATATTAATGCATGTTTGTGCTTGTTTCAAAGGTTGTTTCAAGATGACTGATCTGTGAAAGTCACAAAAGAATTAGAGGTGGACTTTGTACCTATAGACCCCTTAACAGACAACGTCACACTGGTTGCAAGCGTCATACTGGTTGCAAATGAAACCCATTCTGTCAGGTCTCGCTAGGGCGCGCAGCACTAGCCAACACACAAGAGGGGTTGGGGTTGGCGCTGAAACCAGCGTACCCCGAAACAACAGGTTGAGAAAGGGGAAACTCTCCCCTGTCAGATGACAAGAAGGTCAGTTTGCTCTCATGCATTGAAGGAGGCATGAGCTCGGCCTCCCTAGGTTGGCACTGGCAGTGGGAAGGTAGTGCCCAAGATTACATAGACAATTGGCACTGGGTGTAAAAAAAAAGGGGTTACAAAATCGTGGGATAAAAATCTAGTGAAAAAATAAAATAATAATCGCTTCCTACTCACTAGTCCGCTATGTCTGACTCTCTATACGGAGTAGAGAGTAGTGAATGAGTGGCTGAATTCGGACACAGCCCAGGAGTCACTGGTTAGCCACCACACTAGGGCTGGCGATATGACTTCAATTCAATGTCACGATAACCTTTTCCTTGATTACGTTTTTTTTTATATATAGATTTTTTTAAATTAGTTTTATTCATAAAGGTCCTCTCTGGTTCTTATTCTTTGTATTTACTCTGCCCTTGTTCTCCTCATACACTCCCACCAGAGAGTTAATCCTCGCTGTGCGTCTTCCATCTTGACACTTACTTCCACTTCACACTTAATAGCCACCTGCCCTCTACCTCTCTTTTGCCAACTGTGCAACTGCGACAGAGAGGGAGCAAGTCAGCCTATTTGTATATTGGAAATCTGTTGCATAACAAGTTAGGCCATTACCACATTGCAATGAATGGAAACTCTTCAGCGTAACTGTCATTGTTTTACCTTCTATGTCTTTGGGGGTGACCCTCTCAGACATGTTTTGTGTAGAGGAGTTCAACATCTAGAGTTGATTCCATTTAGAAATCCACGATGGAAAATGCTCAGAAGCTGGCACAAGGTAGCTACAGAATGTAGCTACGGTAATCACCATCACCAGTGACTATCATCCGTTTGTTTGTTTTGGCAGAGCCTGGTTAATCACCAGCATCTTCTGCTATTGATTCAGTGTTTTAATACTGCATTGCCCTATCTTTATAAAAATTAACGATCCAACAAACTTGCTGGGTGCTTGGCTCCAAAAAGTTCAACTCAAAGAGAACGATGCCAACACTCACATTTTGCCCTTCAGGTACTAGTTTATTTTAAAGTAAGACGGGCAATATAAGAAATCGGACAGAAATGTTGTCTCTTTCATCATCCTTCATCATCCTTAATCATTCCGTTGATGAAGGCTTAGAGCCGAAACACATCAGAAATGTCATATTGCCCGTCTTACTTTAAAATAAAGAAGCAGGACAGAACGTGAGTGCTGGCATCATTCTCTTTATTTTTAACATGAGGCTTTAACATTTCAGTAAGTCCAGTGTTTTTGTGTAAAATATGCCATACTGTAACATCAAAGTCCACCCAACTGAAGTATTGCATTCTATTCCATTGTGGTATTAAACATGGCTTATATTAATCATTATCTCTATTCAGACCAGCTGTAATTGTGGAGTGGTTGTGCAGCTGTTGTAATATAATGGAGGTTGACCTGCACCCCTGCATCTGTTTGACCAGTAGCTTTGCTGATTCACTCTCATCTACGTAAGCATACAGGTATGCTTGTGACGCCATGCTCTCCTTTATCAAAGAAAAGTATGACATTTTCACTTGGTATTTTGTTACTTTATCATGGTCACAATGTGTCACAATGTGACACATTGTGACCATGATAAAGTAACAAGACAAGCATGATAAGAAAGATTTCCTGCTCTGTTTGTGGCTGTGTGCACCGCAAAATCTACCATGTAAATCCAGTTTTGAGGTCGCTACACTATGTTGGGGCTGAGGGGACTCTGAATCCAAAGAGTATGAGTCCTGATGTGGGGCTCGTGGCGGTTAGCATTCTTATACGACTTTGCTCACCTTGATCATCGATCAGTAGGTCAGACGATAATAAAAAAAAACACATGCCTTTTTTCCATGCACATGCTTTCATCTACTGTACATTTGTGTCTACTCAGATACATGTGTGTGTTGATATCCAGCATTAGGTCACGTTTCAGATCGTCCCTGCCCTTGTAATCTTGTGTGTAGGCTACTTGAGAGGTAGAGCTGCCTGTGGCCCTGCATAACAATTCAGGCCCGCAAGTGAAATCTAAGATGAAGCATGGCTCAGTTTGGGATGAATTCTGAAAGAAGGGCAATGACAAAGTTGAGTGTACATTTTGCAAAACGCTGCTCAAATACAGCTAGGGGCAAGAGGGTGTGTAAAAATTGGATTTAGTTTACTTCATGTCAACATCATATTTCTTCCCCTGATATCCAGCTATGTAAGCTACGGTATTTTAGGTATTTTACACAATTTAGGCTATTATTTTTATTATAGGTTTGTATTATTAGGTCCACAACCTTACCAACCAAATAAATACCGTTCTGATGCATTTTCATTTTGGGTGGCGTATGTGGGTCATAGAATTTTAGCATTACAAACCATTCATTAACTGGATAATGATTTTAGTTAAGGTAAAGGATTAGGATTTTTACCAATAATGTGAATGGAAACGCTTCCTTATGTAAAGATGGGGCCAGAAAGGACTGTAAGTCATAAACAAGCCCCAGTGCTAGCCTGTAGATCTATAACCATTGGCAAAGAAAACCCCTGGCACACTGCCCATGGCCAGGAGAGCCCCAGAGCTCTGACTTTTAGGAACAGACTGACTTAATAAATCATAGCGCATGTATTGCATGCGTATGCATGTGTTCCTGACACAAGCTACTGACCGGATCTTCTTTCATATTCAAATGGTAATATGAATAGAGCCATCTCAATTTCTCAGAACTAAGTAAAAGTTTTTATTTAGTTTATTTAGTTATGTATCATGGCTGCCAAATCACAGGATAGTTTTCTGTAGCAATGTTATTTACTTATGCTCTACTTATAATACAAGAATATTATTCTAGCCTTTACAGTGCTTAATGCTTATCAGTTGGTTTACTAGTTACATTTAGCTTCTTAAAACTAGTGGGATGGAGCCAGTCTATTATCGTAAATCAAGTACGCCTTGATGTAACCACAAATGAGGTTGAAGATTAGCAGTCCTTTGGATGACTTCTACATCCTGTGAAAAATGGAAAATTATCAGTGTGATATCACACATAGTTTTTTGGGTTAATTTTTTCTTTTTTTCTTCTTCTTTGGCTGCAGATATTCTGGGTTCTCCTATGGATTGTAACGGATAGGCAAAGAACAAGCATTGTGCTTCAGCCTATTCCTTTTTTCGGTGATTGGTTGTGTGCATTGTGTTGTGTGAGCTGGTTGGCTACGTACATAATGATGCTTTCTCTTTGTATGAGCACACGTTGTTGTGTTTTGTCTATTTCATTGTACGGTAAAATAAACCATTCGTCATCATCATCATCAAGATTGTATGTTGCGACTGTGTCTTATGTGTTGATACTGTACCACTGTGCCATCACACTGCACGTGCAAGAGTGCATCTAAACCTGTCAACACTGTTTACTGCAAGAATATGGTTCTAAATTTCTGCCAGTACGGTCTGGGATTCTGACTTCAGATCACTGTTCACTCTTCAAGTTACTATGCCAAATATTGTTTGACTTGTTAGATTTAAGATTGGCCCCTAGAGAGGTAGTACTAAATGAGTACATGTATTTGTCGGTTCTCCTCTTTGAATGAAAGACAAGTATTCCAGATAAGGGCAGGGGATAATAATGGATTTGGAATAACATTGAATACAGTACATGTGAGACAGACTGTACATTTGTCACAGGACTGTTCAGTTTCTAGAGAGGTGACAATCTGTCACTTGTGACAACTGAAGAGAGAAAAGAAAATACATGCCATGTGTATGCTGTTTCAAATTGACGTGATTCCTTTCCCTTGTTCTTTTTTATTTTTTTCCTTTTTTCATTTTGTGGTAACTGACTCCATGCCGGGTTTTAGCTCTGGCCTGCCGCACAGAGAGCAGGTTCAGAAAACTGGAAGCATGCACGCTGCAAGTATTTGAATTATGCCATTGACGTCAGCACAGTCATAAAGTAGACGGCTGAAGTATTCCCTTGCCAGCAGGCCTGTTCAGCCCAGCACAGATGGATTCAAACGCTCGCTGCTTCACAGACAGGCCCTTTTGTTTGGGTATTTGGGAAGCATTTGAGCCTTCATCTCCGCCCGTCGTCTTTATGGGGCAGGAAAGGAAAGCTGCCTTTTCAAAATGTTTGCCAGCGCTACAATAAAGAAGCCCACTTCAGTACTCCTCTGATTACCGTCCAAACAAAAGAATAAAAAAGGTATTCGCTTCCTTGTTTTTAATCTGGGCCCTACCAGGAAGCTGCATCAAAATAATGTTGGCAACCATGAAGGAGCAGATTGTTTTGGTTGACTTCAGTTATTTTAATACGTTTCATTTACGTACTGTACTATTGCATTGTCTGGGGTGCACACGCGAACTCTCACAGGCACACACACACACACACACACACACGTGTTCGCGGCGTGCACACTAACAGAGACTTGAGCATTTATAGTTTGCCGTACAGCGGTGTCTCACGTGAGCTTGTAGGTCGGCTATTTTTGGCAAAAGGAGAAATGCCGGGTTGAGGTCATGTGATGTGGTCTCAGCTGGTCTTCATCTGTTGCAGGAGACACTGATCCTCCAACGCACGCAAAGCCCTTCATCATTGCACCCTTGGCCCCTCTCCTCACACCACTCATCTTCCCCGGCCAGCGTTAGCCTGGCCACATGTCATGGCATATGCACCGAAAAAGGTTACAGTATATATACGATGGCAAAACAATCACGTTTCCTTGACTACAGTGTGAGTAAGCTCAGTAATTACACGATGAGTCTGTCTTTCGTTGGCACAAGCCAATGGGTTTTTAATTCAACCATCAAAGCAGTGGAACAGGTGTAGATTACAGTATGACACATGGACTGAGCTAATACTGTCGTGTGCTGGTCCAATGCCTGCGTATTGCGTTTATTCCCTGGGGATTCTCCTGGCTTAAACCTCTGAAAGTTGCTCCATTTTCAGGCCAGTGGTAATAGTGGGAGTAACTTCACTGTACTTGGCAGTGTATTTTACAGTATGTGTCTGGGACAATAAGGCTGATAGCGTGCTCTGAAAAAGTAGTGGCTTAATAGACACATCTGCCTAAATCATCAATCACGCTGTTCTCACATGGTGGCGCTTCTTAAATCTTTACTACCGTAGTTAACTGCAATACAAGAACTGTTCAGATTTAGCAGTGTTGCTCATGCACTCAGGTCAATCAGTTCACCCGTGTGTCTTGAGATTCTTCATGGCTTAAATGTGCCTCATTCATAAGTTCACAACCCATTTACTGTAGACCTGAGGCGGCTGCCGATTGTAAAAATACCTTCTAAATCCTGAAATACTTATGTTGCTAATAGCTAAAATCTAAAATGACACAGATACTTTCCTGGATTGAATGGGTTAAACCCTATATACTTCATTTACCGGAGTCCCCCAGCAGTCTATTAGGCACCCTTCTATTTTTTCCTCCACACCAAATCTCTAACTACAAGCTGAAAATAGCTTGTAGTTATGCTATTTTTGCCAGACGGTGAGGTTCATATGGTTAAAATGCAGTTTTCCCCCATTTGTCCTTGAGGTATTCCTCCCAAGTTATTGAACGTTGTGTTTCTGAAAGTCCACGCTATGCATTCCACATGATGCATGCTACCCTCTTGGGTAGTTGTATGTACTGAACTGGATTTGAACCTCTCCTGCATGGGTAACCAAACATCTACCACTCATTCAAAGGGTAATGCCCCCTCACCAGGGAAGTTTTGAGGTTTCTGGACATCATGCAGGTCTTCTCTGCGGCTGTGCTAACCTTGAGGTGACCTATATATGACTTGTAATGCAATCATAGTGTTCATAATATCTCATCAATTTGACACCCGACCATGCAGTCAAATCCATCCTTTGACTTGACGGCACTAGTTTGACCTCCACTATTCTGACTATGGATACTACTTTTCCGGAAAGATTAAAAACGAAAAAAAACATCAGCACGTTTGGTTAGTTGGATTACGTAACCCCTCTGATCTGCTAATAACCCCAGGGGGCAAATCCCAGTCACTCTGACAATGAAGTCCATTCAGGACAGTCAGTACTGCTGCACAACATGGCAGAGTTCACCCCAGGTAACATACTGTACTGTAGACAAAGCCTAGTCTGTTGCTGTGTACGGTTGTGTATGTGCACGTGTGAGTGCGTGTGGAGTGCGTGTGTGTGTGTACGTGTGTGTGTGCGTGTGTGTGAGAGATAGAAAGAGAGAGATGGTGGTAAAAAAACGGTGAAATGGTTTTGAATTCTAAGAGTTTATGCAGGAAGGTGAGAGAGAGTGCAAGTCAAGGTCAGTACAGTACTGTACACATAGGAACAATACCCAGACTGACTGGGATGAGACAAACTGCGTTGTTGATGTCTCACAATTTTATCAGAATTAAGGTGAGAAAGAGAACAAGACACAAAGACCAAACAAGCAAGATGCGCATGAGAGCGAGAGAGAGAGAAGAGATAAGTTTGGTCTGTCTCTGAAACAGCTGACATCGGCCTGTCTGATGTCAAGTACGTCCTTGAGCTCAGTTAGATATTCAGTGCACGTTAGCCTCTCACGTGCATAAATCTGTGTTGGTGTGTGTGTGTCTGTGTCTGAACGCGGTCTTGCCAGTGCGTGCAAAGGGAAACCACCCAGTTCATATAAAGTATTTGAAGTCATGCTAAGACCATTCAGACCCACGTCCTGATGTGTGATATATGATTTATTGGAAAACATGACAAGATATGGTTCATATTTTGCACCAATTAAGCAGTGGTTGCACTTTGAGGGGTCTAAGAGGCATCCTGGTGTTTGAGGCTTCAGACTCTCATGATGTTTGTCACGTTATAAATTCCCCATCTCCCCAAGTTTTGTGTTTCTCTCTACCATGTTGTCATGAGGAAAAGTTGCCTTAAACAATCTTGAGTGAAACTTATATTTTCCCAAATTTTGTATACACCCCCATTCATATTTCCATAGACTTTGCAAGTGTTACCTACCCTTAGGGGGGTGTTGTGTGCCATTACATGAATTCATAACCAGTGCCAGCGATTTCCCATTGGGTCCCATAGTAAATTCAAAAGGTATGTGTGTGGCTTGCTGTTGAAAGCACAGTGAACACATTGTGAAAATGTCCTAACGGACACGTTAATATAGATATATATACACAGTACACACAGTGCTGCTGTACCTCACCCAGTCAGTGCTACTTTTGTTGATATGTTGTTGTTAGAAATAGTTAACAGTATAAATACAAGCCATACAGCCATGGTTCAACTTAGACTAGATTGTACATATTTTATTGTTATTCATGCTAATCAAATTCCACTGAAACCACTAAAATCACTAAATCCACTTTTGACATCAAGCACTCCAATTGCCACTGCTCGTGTGGTGAGCTTGTAACAGCCTTTAAGAATTAATGTTGTAGATTAGTGTGCTTTTAAAGACCTTCTAGTATTGCATGGGTCTGCCTGATTGGTTTTACATATTAGTAACCTAACCATACTTAAACTGTGAGTAGAGATTCATAAAGTGTCATGGGATTCTTTATGGTGGGTCTGTGCAAAGAAGGAAAAAAAAAGTTACATTGGATCACAGAGTGAAATTAAAATGAATAATAAGTAT
Organism: Gymnoscopelus microlampas; assembly: GCF_963454915.1. NCBI lineage: Eukaryota > Metazoa > Chordata > Actinopteri > Myctophiformes > Myctophidae > Gymnoscopelus > Gymnoscopelus microlampas. The sequence goes on from NC_139946.1 coordinate 34,620,716, forward strand.
TGAAGATGCCTGGCTCTTAATTTAGAAATGGGTTGTGTGGCTTGTCGCGTGTTACATCTAGCATTCCATCACGATGAAGCTGTTTTTCACTGTCCCTCATCATTCACATTTCACAACCGCAGATCGGCGCAATCATCATCCCATCAAATTGAGAATTCGTTTGCAGCGGGCCTCCTTGTAAATCAGATGAAGGAACTGTAAACAAAACACAGACTCATAAAGATGATGTCATGTCTTAGCGTCTACACAGAACACTCTCAGAGTGAAATGAACTCAGAGCATGTGTAATTGATGGTGCAATAATGACATGACAGACACGCGAGGGCTCCTGATGTGAGCCTCGTCCTTGCCTCGACACAGGAGAATGTGGAAAGCCGCGCTTGCCATCCCTGCCGTGCGTTAGCAAGTGTGTTACGCAACGTCGCCAGCTGTGCCAGATCAAGTTTTTTTTTGTTTTTTTTGTTCCTTGTGAACCGGCGATACCACTGAAAGAGCCGCTTCCTGGATAGCAGTCTTGGCACAGCCTTACTCGTCGGCCTACGTCACAGTTTATGTGTGGTTTTGATGTGTGGTCAGTTTATGCCAGTTCACTGGAAACGTGGCACGTCACCTTGCCCGAATCCAGACGATTTAGATGCAGTCTGGTCACGAAATGAAAAGCAGAAATGATTCAGAGAGCAAGTGGAGGGGATTGTGAACTCGAATCCTATCCTGTCCAGGGAGGGCTCCCTATAGTGGTTGTCAAACCTTTTATTTGAAGGATCCCCTGTTTGGTATGCATTATAGACCATGAACCCCGATAACTCTGAGAGTGTACAAAATGGAACCAAATGGACCCGTAAGGGTCCATTTGGTTCCATTTGTACACTCTCAGAGTTACAGACATGTAAGGGTCCATTTGGTAACTATCAATTGTTTAGCTGGGGACCCCCTGGAACCCTTAAGGTTCTCTGGGGTCCCCGGACCCCACTTTAAGAATCACTGATCTGACTGACTGCCAGTCTGGCTGGCTACCTTTCTATGAGAGGAAGATTACACTGGGTATATTCTGATTGAAAGGTATAGCCAGCCACTCTTCTTCCCGCTTTGTCTCCAAATCTCTGGTGTCTTTAGGACATCATTTTGGTGTTCTGAGCTCCCTGCTCCCACGCGTCTCCCATTGCATCGCATGCAGGAAATTGCCTATTGCCCCCATGAGAGGATGACAGCCTCACAACTGTTAAATACACAAATATGGAAACAAACTCCTCTGGGTTTCCTGAACGTAACTTATTTTTCAATCAGGCGGCCGTAGCTGAGTGAATAGAGAGGCCACCTATAGGAACTAGAAGGTTAGTTTTAGGTGTTTACATAATGAACTAAAACTAAGTGAAATCATATAGAACATTTTCTTAGTTTTAGTCTTTTTCAGAAATCTATGAAAATAGCAAAAATAGCAGGTCTAAAAGGTCACAATTCGTTGTGAGTTCCATGATGCCACCCGTAGATCGGCTATTTTTGCCACTTCTATGGTCTTGTTGAACTTTTTTTCAAAAATAAAAACCAAACTAAACTAGCAAACCTACTTTAAAAACGAATTAAAAAAAAAAGATTTTTTTTTTAATAAGGAAAAATGAAAAGCTATAATCCTAAACTTGTTGAGAGAGGTAGAGCCGAAGGGAGATGGAGGCAGAGAGATTTGACATCATATCTGTACTGTCCCACCCAGCTGTCTGTACAGTAAGCTGTTGGAGCTTCCACCCCTCGTTAGAAAATACACATCTGTGTGTCCAAGTGTGTTTGGGTACAGTACAGTACAGTATGAACGCCTGTGTGTTTGGGTGTATCAGCACATTTAATGACACATGGGTTTTACTTTTAATGCAAGTATTTTGACGCCTGCGTGCGTGTCTGTGTTTCCTGCCTGACCCTGTGGCCCAGATATGTCTGGGCTGTGATCAGAGTGGCCCTTGTGTCAGGGTGGAGAGGCGGTGGAAATCCCCCGTCTTTGTGTGTGTGTGTGTGTGTGTGTGTGTGTGTGTGTGTGTGTGTGTGTGTGTGTGTGTGTGTGTGTGTGTGTGTGTGTGTGTGTGTGTGTGTGTGTGTGTGTGTGTGTGTGTGTGTGTGTGTGTGTGTGTGTGTGTGTGTGTGTGTGTCTTGGCTGGTGTTTAAGGTCAGTGCCGTTTCTTCAGTCCCAGTCTAGACCCAAGTCATCCCAACAGTAAGGGCAAGTGTCACTCAAGACTCTTCATGTCCACCTGTACTTACTGTAACTTTTGTGCGTTTTAAATACGTCAATTGGTGAAGCATGAGCAAAACATTGGAGATGATGTCAACTGTTTGAGACACCTTCATCTGGTCACCTTCAGTAGAGTCCATAGCCTAGAGGTGCGATTGCACTGGAATTGGCTAGTTCATCGTTAAGGCAACCATCTGACAATGCTATAATCACTCATTCAGTATTCTGTATGCATCCATAATGCATGCTGCACGGAACAGGTAACTCAGTCACACGTGTTTCATCAGTCTTTCAGTGGGACATGGATCAAGGGACATGGACTCGTATTTGCCGGCCCCCGGATCCGGCAAAAACAGTAGTCCCACCCTCTTAAAGGAAAAACCTACCTCGCGCAAATCACAAGGTCCATGACCATGGATGTACAAGCTACATGTTACATGGTCTCTACTGCCAAGGTCCTTGAGCTTTAGGCACCGCTAAGCTTTCTTGCTCAAACTTGGAAGGCAGAGTTGAAAACCCCTATTTCATCAGAGGTTGTGTATCTAGTTTGGATCTAGCTCATTTACTGTAAACTGTCAAAGTTTACATTATCTTGCCTCTCCGACACTGCAATGAGAGATAAGATATTTAACTCATTTTCTGCCAATAACGCATATATGCGTTCTTTAGAATCCATCACTTGCCTGCCAATAACGCATATATGCGTTTTTAGAAAGAAAAAAAAAAAAAAACATTTGACATTTGAGGACACAAACACAGCAGAATTACAGTCAGCAAGCCTCTATAACTGCAAGTTTATACACATATCCAACACTGCCAAATGATGTTTATCAGCACACAAACATCCCCAATAGAGTCTGATATGTGTAGCTAACACCTGGCTCAGGAGGTCGGGTGTCTGTTCGATCCCAGGCTCCTCCTGGCTTTCATGTTGAAGTGTCCTTGAGCAGGATGCCGATATGCCTGATTTATACTTAGTTGCACACCAGTGTTTCGTGCTGAAAATAGCCGATCTACAAGCTCACAACTAGGAGTTCTAGCACACAACTTAGTATGAATTGTAAAGCACTTTGTAAAGCACTTTGGATAAAGGCGCTGTAGTAATGCAGACCATTTACTTTGTCAGTCTGTCCGAGAGGGCGTGCTCCATTTGCTAGGAGAACTCATGTAGGAGAATCTATCTCAAACATAAGCACTTCTCAACTCTGTGCACTTCTGTGCTCTTCAACATCAAGGGAGTTAGGCATATTGGGAGAAATATGTTGAGTAACCATTATGCCAATGACTAAACCCCTCTCTGCACACACACAGGCATACGGTACTCACACACACATACACACACACATACACACTCCTCCAGAGCAGGAGAGGGTTGAGGGCAGAATGCCAGGTGTCTCTCATGTTTGCTAGTGCAAACAGGCAGATGTCTTTGATGGTAAGGAGATCAGAGTAGGGCTACATTCTACGCGGCCACGCTAAGGTCGCCACAGCGCAAACCATGCTGCCATGTTGTGCTCGGCAGCTAGGAGACCTGGAATACACACAGCACAGTGGCCGGCGGCACAGAGGACAAGGGACAGCCTCTGTGTGTGTGTGTGTGTGTGTGTGTGTGTGTGTGTGTGTGTGTGTGTGTTTGTGTGTGTGTGTGTGTGTGTGTGTGTGTGTGTGTGTGTGTGTGTGTGCGTTTTTTGTGTTTGTGTGTGTGTGTGTGTGTGTGTGTGTGTACTTGTAAGGGTCAAATGTCCCCACAAGTAGTAGAATTTGAAATATAGACATCGTGAGGACAATTATCTTGGTCCTCATGAGAGAAATGGTTGTTTTATCGTTGAAAAAGTGTTAGGCATCAGACATTTTTATGGTATGATTTATGGTATTGTGTACCAAAATGAGCCGGTCAGATCGACAAGCTCACAACATGTGCGCGTGCGTGCGTGCGTGCGTGTTCATTCCAACCCAACCAGCCACCCCATCACACAGCCCTAGTGCTTTCCAACACTGACTCATTCCAATCTTAACATACAGCAGTCTTCGTTCTCTGAAAAACTGTCTGTATTGTCACAGCAGCCTGGGGTCAGCTGAGTTTTAGTTCAGCCCGTAATAAATATAAACTATAGTGGTCAATGACTCTGATAACATGTATATTTCTGACTACTGCATATTGCTTTATGTTTTCTTTCATAGAGCCAGTCCATTTAGATTCCTGTGTTGTGTATAGGCTGTAGTTTCCCCAGTAGCTATACCGGAATCTGGTACACAGTAAAAAACACTCCTCTAATAAAATCATTGTCACAAATAATCCAGCGGGCAGTGGCACTGGGTATTCTAATACAATAAATCCGCAATAAAATAAAAATAAGTTTGTGCGTTCATGAATGTAATGAGTTAGGAATCAAGTAAACACGTTTTAGATGTTGAACGTGCTTCTTACAGTACTGTGTGTGTGTGTGTGTGTGTGTGTGTGTGTGTGTGTGTGTGTGTGTGTGTGCGCGCGTGTGCGTGAGCATGTGAGTGCGTGTGTGCGTGCGTGGGGTCTGGTTTCATAGGTTGTGTTTATGCAAATAGCCTGAACGTTTGCTAGTCCTTGGGGGGGGGGGGAATCACACAGAGATGTACTGCAGGCTGATATACAGAGACTTAAAAAGTGAGAGACGTCTTTAGCCTTACTGCTTCCTCTGATTTCCAGTGCGGCTCTGTGTATGCTGTGTGTACTGACCGGCCATGTGTTTGTGTGCTGTCTGCCTGTTGTCAGATGAGGCGTACCAGAAGCTGGCCACGGAGACCATGGAGGAGCTGGATTGGTGTCTGGACCAGCTGGAGACCATCCAGACCTACCGCTCTGTCAGCGACATGGCCTCCAACAAGGTAGGCAAGAGCCACTTCATATTCATTACACACATTCAGCGAAAATAGCAGATAAGCTTGTAGGTCTGTTGAGGAAAATACTAGAAGTTCTATATAGAGCCTTGGGGGACCTCAGTCAACTAAGTATAAAGGGTTTAAATGAGAAATTAGACAGGTTGTGTTTCTACTGTAGATCTACACTCTGAAAATGCTGTGTTCCTCAATATCTGTCTTTGTAGCACAACTTTCCTTGTGGTTCTGAATGTTTTCCTGATGAATGGCATGTACTTGCTATTTTAATCAGTAGTTTGAGCGCTAACAACAACATGGTGAACTATGCCGCACTATTATTGTGTATCTGTTGCCATTTGAGTCAGTTTGTGCTTGACGTAGAAGGCACAATCTAATCTTCGTGGAGATATAATAGCATTAAGCAGCTGGTTTGTAGTGACATTAAGCTGTTGGGTGTCATAATAACTGTTGTTTTTATGGATGGATGGGTTCAGTGATCCGTCATCTTGTCATCATTCTCTCAATGTGCCGTATTGATTTGTCTCATGCAAATCAACTAGCAACTTTGGGATCATGCAAGATTTCTCTTGCTCGGATTGTTTGGTGCCAGTGTTTCTGTGTGGGACTGAAAGCATTTGCAGAGTGACCTAAGAGAGAAAAAGAGAGGCCGCTTAATTACTTCTGTAAAAAGTGGACAACAAGAAATGTTATAAACATGAAGGAAAATAAGAGGGAATGTAGTTTTGTTTTTATTTTTTATTCAGTTTTTGTTTGTGACTGTGTGTATTAGGTCAAGAGACAGGGGGGAGGGGGAAGGGGGAGGGGGGGCTTGCAGACCCCTGGGCTATGTGACTCTCTCTTCCCGTCTACTTCCTGATCTCCTGCTCTCTTTCCCCAGACGACAATAGATATCCCATCATGCTGCTTGCCACAGTTAACACACACACACACACACACACACACACACACACACACACACACACACACACACACACACACACACACACACACACATGGGAGAGGACCGGGATTTTCCCAGCACACACTTTTGAACTGACGTGATTGTAGTACAACTGAATCACTGAATAAACAGCCAGACAGACACACAGAATGGCTCATATATTATTCTAGACAGACAGACAGACAGACAGACAGACAGAATGGCGCATATTATTTCTTCCATCAAGTGGCTGAAACTGAGTACAGGACATGCAGGCATGTCGATGTAGTCAGTTATTGTGTTTGTGTGTCCATTGGGGAATACTGACGTCAGCATTTAAAAAACAGGAAAACCTATGACAACACTTCTGGTACTTAAGCGCGGGGAGCGTGATTAATAATGTTTCATAGTAAATATTAAGCATCAAACGATTAATTTGGAGATGCGTCATTCAGACAGGTTGATACTTTTATTCGCAGTGAAAAATGTACCGTGTTTCAAAAATACATTCCCAAAAGGTGTGGACTGCAGACTTGCAAAGAAAATAATTCCAAGGCACTCCGTCTTTGGTGAAAAAATATAGGATTTATTTTGAGCAAGGCATCAAATTATGACCGCAAGATGATCAAAAGTGGATTTTGTTTTCCTGAAAAGGATGGATTTTATTCTGGCAACAAGACCTGCAGACAGATGCTGAATTTAATGTATAGCTTGTATTCTAGTTATTAATAGCTCATTGTTTTCTTTGTACTCTATTCATTTGACCATTTATCCTGTCATTTTCAGTCTGGATAAGAGCATGATAAGACCTGTAAGACCTTTATTCTTTCACATAGCTAGATGAGGAAATCTTGACTGGTTTTCACTGGGTTGGAAATCAACGTTGGGACATCGAATGACAAGTATGTATGTGCTGCTGAAGTTTTCCTTTCCTTTTCCTCTGAAAAGCAACGTCTAGCTCAGACCAAAGATTCACGACGCATTGTGAGCTTGTAGGTCTGCTATTTTCCGCACATTACACTGGCGTATGAGGGAGCATACATTTTAAGCATTAGAACGTTGTGGAGAACAATTGCAGCGGTCTGAATTAACCTTGAGAGGTCCGGTCTCATTCCATGTGACATAATTGACAGTGAAGTGTCTTTGAGCGATAGCCAGGCAGGTGTATGAGTGGGTCACTCACAACACGTAACCCGTAATCTGAGGCTAAGATAGCCATCGGGCATGAGATACAACAAGCTTCTCTTTACCGAGACCCTCCAAGGTCCTTGTGTGTGTGTGCCGGGAGGCGTTCGTGCATTAATTTGTGACCAATGCATGTTTTCACCACATCCCAAGGTGGTTCAAGGTGTTCTCTATTGTTATGTCTTGTGTACAGGTACAAGTACGTAAGAGTGGAAATTCTTTTGTTTCCAATCCGTGAAATTCCATCTGTCCCTGTGTCTTGTTTGTACAGTAAATCTAAGCATTGCACAACTGGTTCTAATATGCCATTATTATGATCAGGACCCATTTATTGTTAATGAGAACACATCAACTTGTACAAGCGGCTGCTTCCCTAGCTGCCGGGCGCATTTAGGATGGAAAGACTATCATTCACGCTGTGACAAGGACGTGAAACCTGAGCCTCCATCATGGGTGGTGAAATGCTAGGAGCTCGATCCACACTGACACCATTTCCAGCCGTACCCCCAAGGTGAAGTGGAGGCATCCTTTGTCGCTGTGACTTACGTGTGACTACTGTCCACCACTGTGTGTGTGTGTGTGTGTGTGTGTGTGTGTGTGTGTGTGTGTGTGTGTGTGTGTGTGTGTGTGTGTGTGTGTGTGTGTGTGTGTGTGTGTGTGTGTGTGTGTGTGTGCGCGCACGCGTGCCTGATGTGTAGGCGTTCTGTTGGTGTCAAGGGCTTTTGTGCTTTGTCAGAACCATTGCTGCTACTGTATAGTCTCTGTCTAGGGCCTGAAGCCTGGTTATCAAATGTGGATGGTACACTCCAGCTCTGGCTTACAGTACAGGCACTGTGTTAACATTGAATTGAATTGAATTTGACATGACATGATAAAATAGAAATACTTTCTTACTGAGTCCCGTCTGAATCCAGTCTTGCCTGATTTTAAATGATCATTGAAAACTGTCCTACCCCTGAACAATACATTTTCACTTGAATTCATTTTATGTATTGGCAAAAAACAGAAAACTTGCTTTCCTATTCAAGGAAATGTACTGTTTACAGTAACACAGGAAGTGTCAAAGTCATCAAAATGTACCAGTGTAAGTAATGACGGTGCCAACCAGGGAGCCGTGACTGACTGCCATGTGCTACAGTAGTAGTCAAGGACTTGGGTAACAACAGACCAAGGGGAGTGGTAGCAGGCGGAGAGGCGGGCCTGGCCCCCTAAGAGGGCGTGTGTATATGAGGAGTGACACACCATCCACTCACTGACACATAACTCACTGTTCTTCACAAGTTCACAGACACACACACACACACACAGTGAGGTGAAGCCCAGTCAGTCAGACCTCACAGTGCAAAAGTGAGTCAGTAGAGCTGTATGCGTTGACTCCAGCACCGTGGCCGCAACGTCAGAGAGCCTGGTTCCCTCTTCACTCATGCAGTGAAGACTTGCACACATACTGACACACACAGACACAGGACACTCTACAGGACTACAGCCCGGCTGCTCCACTCCCTCAGTACACAGCAACATGGGAGCCTGCTGCTTTGACAAGAAAGAGAAAAAATTGGGGAAACTGTATGGTTGGAGAAAGGTGAGGATTTATTTCGTATATTGCAATGCTGCTGCTTTGGTTTTGTACTTTGATGGACTTTGAGAAGTTTTCTCTTGCTCTGGTTTGGTGTGAAGTTTTGCTTTTTTAAACAATTGTTTTTTTTTATATTAGAAAGTAATTCTACTCTAGAGAATGTGGTTGGATATTTTAGACTGATGTTGACACTGCTCATGTTTTGAGAAGCATGCAGTGTTTGGTTGGTTGTACAGCTGACAGTGCTGGGATGTATGTTTTAAAGCCTAGTGTTTAACCACTTAAACCCTGTATACTTTGCTGACCGGGGTCCCCCAGGGGGTCTATACTTAGTTGGCCCCTTACTTTTTTTTTTCAAATATCTTGGCCAAAAAAATAGCTGATCTACAAGCACACAACATGTCGCGTTGCAATGTGCTGTCAGCTTGTAGATCGGCTACTTTTGCAGAACGCTTACTTATTTTCGGCTATTGTGACATGCCCAGAATAGGGTCGCCTGGGTTCATGTGTTTAATTGCTGGCTGGGAGTTAGTCTCTTTCGTTAGTAAAGACAGATGAATAAGACTGTACATGAAGTTGAAAAGCCTCACACGCAACCCAAAATGTAAATAAGATGAGTTGACTTGACAGTAAGACCCTTTATATTTATTTAACTCAGAGACCCTTTGGTTGGCCCATTTGGTTACATTTGTACACCCTCTGAGTTAAATGAACACAGATTTTACAGTTTTGTGACTACACTGCGGGACGTTTCATCCCTTTTCATAGTTTGTGTAAGCTGCAGATCAAAGGTTCAGAGTTGAGCCTGCAGCCTGTGTTCAGCAGTGATACACTGTGAAGCCTGATTTATACTGAAACTGCATGCCGTTGTTGCACATTGAAAATATCCAATCTGAATGCTCACCACGCCGTATTGTGAGCTTGTAGATTGTCTATTTTTGGTGTGCGATGCTGTATAAATCAGGCATGACACTACATGTCTGTCTGTCCCTGGTTTAGCCAGGGACAGTGAGAGAGAGAGAGAGAGAGAGAGAGAGAGATTCCCTCTGTTCTCTTGATTTCTGAAACAAGAAAGGGAGGCATGCAAGGGAAGCAAAGTAAGCTTCAAGGGAAAAACATCGCCACGGGTTGTTTGTCCTTCTCCGGTCTCCGGAAGACTCTAGTTGATGTCCAAACAGAAGCGAGGGGATGGGGTTATTGAGGAAAGTACTGGATGATGCAGGCAGCCCCCAGGACCAGGCAGGTGACAAGCGGTGTTTTCCAAGTCTGGTGCCAGGTCCTGGAGACAGTCTTCCCTTCTTTTTAGTTTGACTCGGGCCAAACATTCAGGTCATCTGGGGAGAGGGTGAGGGAGCAGCTACGTGGTTCGGCACGGCACTCAGTGGTCAGTTTGTTCAAACAGGGGGATGGAGGGTGAAGTAAAGCAATGTTTTCTCTCTTTTGCCCCCAAAATGCCATGAACATGAGATATCCCCCATGCTCCTGTTCCTACACTGAGAATGAAGGGTATGAATGAATGATCTATGATCTAATGCAGTGGTTCTCAACCAGTGGTCCGGGGACCACCAGTTGTCCTCGAGGGGGTTCCAGGTGGTCCCCAGCTAAATGATGGAAGAGTTGGTAGCCAAATGGACCCTTATATAGATGTTTAACTCTTGAGAGCGTAAAATGAAACCAAATGGACGCTTACGGGTCCATTTGGTTTCATTTTACTATTTCAAGAGTTAAATTATTGTTAAACATCTGCATCACTTTTTCAAGAAGTCTACACAATTAGAGAATGTAGAAGAATTGTTATTTTGATCAATACAGCATAGAATTGTGGACAAAATCTTATCCAACGACAACAAAATATTCTAAGTCTTGGGTCCTGCAGGTGTGAGTGCACTTTTCCTTTTGTTGTTGTTGAGGCCAACTACCATTTCTTGGTAGTTGCTGCCTGTGGTTTGGTCACATGAGGCTGTCGCTTTCTTCACGGCTAAAGGAAGCAAGTCGAGCAGCAATTTGACTGTTCCTCCGCCCTACTAGCCAAAAAATGGGACCGCTGACCACATCTGAACGCTGTGGCCTCAAACAGGCGAGAAAGACGGGAAATGAAACACTCGGCGAGGAAACGTGTGAGAGAGATGAATAATGTGCCCTTTTATACGTAACTTTTGTCGCTTCTCTCTTTTATTTATTGCTTTCTTTGTAAAGTGACTCTTCCTTCCTCATTCTGCTCTTTTCTTTTCCACCTTTTAACTTAAATGAGGCATACCTATGAATCCACTCATGTTTTTTGCGCACACGGCCGTTTGGCGGTGACACAGAGGGAGGCATGAGCCAGTGAGTCAGAGGAAGTGAGAGGTAGTGTGGATCCTTAACCCATTCAATTCGGGAACGCATCTGTGTCACTTTAGATTTCTTTGGCTTTAAAAGAAATAGCAGATATACAAGCTCATAGCGTGGCACAGAATGCCACGCTATGAGCTTGTAGATCTGCTTTTTTTTTATCGTGGAGAATTTGGGCAAATCTTTGAAAATATATATGTTTTAAAGCGAACATTTTTATCTCCGATCTGTGGGGGTCCCTGGAACAACATATTTTGAGATGAAGGTCCGTGGCCAAATACATATCATTTTGGGGGTCCTTGACATGGAAAAGTTGGAGCACCACTGATATAGCAACATACTGTTAGGATTTAGAAAACATTTTTAGATATGTATTTGGCCGCAGAACCCATCTTAAAATGTTTTGTTCCAGGGACCACCCAGAAGCAAAGATTTGAGTTACAAATGTTCGCTTTAAAACATATATATTCACTCTGTGCCGCACTATGAGCTTGTAGATCTGTTATTCTTGAATAGCCAGATTATAAAATATGGATGAAGTGGTTACACAGATGCGTTCCTGGTTTGAATGGGTTAAGCTCTCTCACTGTCGCACTTGTTCTCTTTTGGTACCAACTGACATTAAGCACGGTTCACAATCACACGTAGGTTGAATCCTCCGTCTTAACAGTTGTGTCACTGCCGCTCTTTTCTCAGAACATCAATGTTAGCACGTCATTGCGTGGTGTGTGTGTGTGTGTGTGTGTGTGTGTGTGTGTGTGTGTGTGTGTGTGTGTGTGTGTGTGTGTGTGTGTGTGTGTGTGTGTGTGTGTGTGTGTGTGTGTGTGTGTGTGTGTGTGTGTGTGTGTGTGTGTGCGCGCCAAAGCAAGAAGGGGAAATCGATATGGCATTAGCTCATATTCACTGTAAATCAAGTCGTCATGGGTGACGGTGTTGAAAAAATAGAAGATGATGCTGATCTGATACTGTTTATCTGAAGATAATGATTCATAACCAGTGGTGTAAAGTTACTAAGTACATTTACTCAAGTACTGTCCTTTTTTTCAGTCAGTACTTTTACTTCTACTCCACTACATCTCAGAGGAAAATATTGTACTTTTACTCCATTACTATCATTTGACCACTTTTTTATTGAATTGAATTACTAGTCACTTTGTAGATTTAGCTTACAAAACATATTTATAACTTCAGCCCTTAAACTATTTGAAAATAGCAGATCTACAAGCTCACAAGCTTGTAGATCTGCTATTTTCAAAGGATCTTTGTACATTTTATACACTTGAAAGCTTGGTACATTTTGATACCAATACTTTTGTACTTTCACTCAAGTATTTTTTTTTATTCTGGATTTTTACTTGTAACAAAGTATTTCTACATAACAGTATTGATACTTTTACTTATGTAAACAAATTGAGTACTTTTTCCACCACTGTTCATAACTCACTTGGCTCTTGGTTTCATAGCAATAATAGCTGTAGGTGGTAAATGACACTTGCTTGCTACAAAACTTGCATGCCCCCTACATCATTAACAAGTTAACTAATGGCACTAAATAATGTTGTCATGTCATGGGGAGAGAAAGCAGGATTAAATGTGTTAATATTCCATTCCCACTCCATATTTAAAGCCCATCAATCAGAGGTCATTGCACTCACACACAAACAGCAGGCTACTTTTGGCATTTTAAGGACAGAGCGCCCACTACTGGCTCAAAGCAATAACATCAGTGAACCACATAATCTCAAAGTACTGGGGGGAGATTTACAGAGTACACAAATTGAAAAGAGGCAGTTCTATGGTCATGTTTATTTAGTTCACTTTTACAGTTCTATAAATTGCCAGATTTCTGTGTTGTGGTCTAATTTGACCTATTTACTGTTTGCAACAGAAGACAGTGTAATTACAAAAATGTCTTGTGTTGATGAAAAGGACATATTTTCAAGCACCCCAACAACAGTGACAAGCACCAAGAATAGTATTGTCATGGGAAATATTACATTGAGATCTGGTGTGAATGGATCATGTCTGAATGGAAGAGGCTTTTCTCTTCTATCCTCCCTCCCTTCCCATATTGAAATGCCACGGGCCCATTCAGTCTCTGCTTCCTTCACAGCATCTCTCGGCTGAATCCCCCCCCCCCCCCTCCGTCGCCCACCCGTAGCGACACAGAGAGAACGAGAATGAGAGACGAGGACGCCATTGAGACTGAAAGGTTAAAGGGACAGAGTGAGCATAAAAAAAGAGAAAATGAAGTGATAAATAAGAATTGAAAGCAATAACAAATTATTGAGAGAGAGAGAGACAGAGACAGAGGGAGGAGGGATGGATCCGGTGAGGTGAAGAAGCTTCCATTCTCTCCCTCTCCTTTCAACATCATCATCTGAATGGAGCAAATGTTAACGTCTCACTCAAACACAAAAACACACACATGCACGTGCGTGCACACTCAAGTGTACACAAACGTACAGGAACGTGTAACACAGTGGCCCCCAAATAATTGGGGGCCACTCCCCCAAACATTAATATTAAAAACAATGATATGGTATATATTTATAAAAATGTTTTACCGTGATTCGTTTTTTTACACAGCTGCCGTGTTAAGTGGTCAGATGGGTGGGCCGTGAACCCTTTAAAGATTTTAAAGATTTTTCTATAGGTCAACCATTGACGTAGAAGTGCCATGAATTGGGTCTGACTGCCGATGGGGGGTAGGAACACTTAAAGGAAGGCATGCTTCTGCTGTGCATGCATGATGCTCGTGCGTCTTCATATAGATTATGCGCCACATCACGTGCATGTGGCAAGCCATTTCATTCAGCCCGAGGCGGGCCACCACCACACCAGAGACCCCCCCCCCCACACTGTGATTTCTGCTGCCATCATGTATTATACAGCGGCGGGTGCTGTTATGTAACGATCCGCGGATCTTCTGCCCCCCCCCACACGCACACGCCTTTACTCGCTCTCTCTTTCCTCCTCTTCTTTACCTCAGTGGGAAATATAATTCCTCAATCC
>NC_139946.1:34637333-34649833 GCF_963454915.1 Gymnoscopelus microlampas
TACCTGTGCTGTTGTGTTACCATTGTGGTTCCGTCTTTATGCTAAACCAAAGCATTGATTGTGATGGTGATCTCGGAACATTTTAGCATTTTGGTCATGGTGAAGGCTTTTAGGTTGGTGATTAAAACTGAAATGTGTGCGTGTGCATGTCTTTCTGTCTCACAGAATGGTGCTTTGGGGCTCAGGCTCCATCTTGCGTCCTCTGCAGAATTGTGTGTGTGTGCGTGTTTGCATGTGCACATGTCAGTACATGAGAGGGTCTGCTATGAATGATGGTTGCTGCAGTGTCTGTTTCTGAATTGTATTGACTAATACATGCACATCTCTAAACTGCTTCATCCATACAGTAGCACAAACTCTAATGCACAACAGAAGTAAGACATTAATAATAATAAGAAAAATAATCTGTGTACCACTTTTATTAAAGCATTCAAATTGATGTAATGAGAACTGGTCCCCAAAATATGAATCAATCATGTGAAGTGGCTTTCAGGGAATGGAAGGTGATGTCCATGCCATTGCTAACAGAAATTATTACAATTTTGTGGAAATAACTACCCCCTTACCCTGTACTCTGTTTAATGTGGATAAATTGACCATTGACGGTTGACCACTAAGTTAGGCTTAATCCTGTCTGTGGATGGTGAACTAAGCCTGGGCACCAGTGATGCTGTTTTTCCATGGAATGCTGCACTATAATTTCTCCCAGGTTTTCCTTCTGTGGAAACTGATGACATTCCCTCTCTCTCTCTCTCTCTCTCTCTCTCTCTCTCTCTCTCTCTCTCTCTCTCTCTGTCTCTCTCTCTCTCTCTCTCCCCCCCCCCACCCCTCTCCCTCCTATTTCTCTTTCTCCCCTGCAGTTCAAGAGAATGTTGAATCGGGAGCTGACGCACCTATCTGAGATGAGCCGGTCCGGCAATCAGGTGTCTGAGTTCATCTCCAGCACTTTCCTTGGTAAATGAAAAGCACACACACACACACACACACACACACACACACACACACACACACACACACACACACACACACACACACACACACACACACACACACACACACACACACACACACACACACACACACACACTTAGTATAAACTTACTGTACTTAAACTCAAATAACTCAAATGTGCCTTTGATCTACCTTTCAACATTTGAGACATCAAAGTGTCATTGTCACTGATGCATACAGTAGAACGATATTAACCACAGACCCAGCCTAGCCAGCCTTGTATTCTCTACCACAAGTGGACTAATGTGCGTACTGAGGTTCACTCTCCTGCATGAGGGCTCCATTTTGGAGCAGTGCAAGTCGATCTCGAAAGCTCTTTTGCGGGGGCGTACCATAAAGCGCTGCGCCATTAAAGCCATGCATGGAATGTTTTTGACGCAGGACACAAAATACCAATTAAAACTCAAAACGAAAGTAACTGTTTTCTCCAAAACAACAAAAATGAAAAAGACGGAGGGGAGAATGAAGGCGGTTGCCCACTTTGGCACAAGGTGCTACTTGATTGACAAGTGAGCTTGTTAGTCCGGATCAGTTGATGTTCTCTGTGTATGCTAGACAACAATGAAAATGGATAGATAAGAAACTGAGGGAAGGAGAGACATGCAGTACAGTATATATTACATCATTATAGTTTGTGTCTTTCAGAAACCTTGCACTTTACTTTATACTTCACTTAAAAATTGCAAAGAAGAAAATTAAGACACATCAGTGGGAAAAAATCACCCTGAAAAGCAGATTTTCAGAAGAAGGAAGGTTTCTGCACAGCAACTGATTATATACTGTAATGTATTAAATGTTATCAAACAGGTTTAGCCTTTCTCAAGATATATCATTGTATGTTGCTTTTGTTATATACTGAGAAAAGCTAAATATGTTTGAGGTAGATAAAACACACATTGAAAATAAATCAGGGGAATAATAGACACAAGATGAAGGGACAGAACATCTGTACATGGCGTCGATCCTATTGATTGGTATCTGTGGTATGTGAATCCCTCACAGCTGGCTGGGTGGGTGGGGGTCTGGTGTCTGAGAGGCAGAAGGAGGGATGTGCCTGGGTTTCAGGAGAGATGACGGGTAAAGGATATGGCCAGAAATGAAAAAGAGGAGGAAGGGGCGGGGGGGAATCCAAGAGAAGAAGGAAAAGAGAGAAAAACAAACAAACAAACACACATGAGGCGTTGGGGAGAGATCTGAAGGATGATGTGTGGGGAGGGAGGGAGGGAGAGAGGGGGAGTACGGTGTAACAGAGCAGAGAGGAGCGCAGAGGATCCCCCCCTCCCCTGGCGCTGAGATCAGCCCAGCAGATTGGGTGACTCATCCTCCAGTCTTAATACATCTTCAGTGGGGACATCTTCTCAACCCCCCCGCCCCTCCTCCCTTCCATGCCCCCCATCCTGCATGGGGAATCCAGGCACAGATGACTATCTCTAGGATAAGGGAATCCGTATTACCCCGTCTGAGGGGGGTGGGTTAGATGGAACAGTCAGAGAGACATTAACAGCCATAGAGGAAAAGGAGATTACCATAATGACACAGCAGTTGTTGGCTTGGATTGTCCTTGGCTGACCGGTATTTATGTACATAATGTGCAGTTGATTAAGTGCAGTCGTTCAGTTCGGTTGAGATTGGACTGATCGCTGCCTCTTCCTCACATCCTGTTCGGGTCCGTTTTCACATAAACACGCCACCAAGCTCAGAGGCAGGCCGTTTTCCTGACATTACTGTAGGTAACACGACCTACCCTGGCATCCGTCACTAAATCCATGTCTGCGTTTCAAGCGCTATTATTATATCATAATTGGGAAAGCATTTTTTTTTTCCAGCCCGCTATTCCAACCCGGTATTCCAACACGTACACAGGAGGTGGACTGTGTAATAAGCGATTTGTATTGGAACTGCTCTTATTCAGTAAAACAACATTTTAATGGTCATTCCATGCCTCTGTCTGATTCTGACCTCGCTCTGACTTGATGTATTTAGGACACAATGTAACAAGATGGGGAAAAAATGTTATGATTGAATAATTGATAATTAAATACTTGAGAGAAAATATGTAATTTTGGGGAAAACTAAATGATACTGTACGGATGGACAAGTAAGATGATCACTCACATGAGGAGATATGATGCTTCTGTCTCGCACTCATGCACACTACACACTGCACACGCACACGGCGATGGTGATGAGAATGACGTCCCATAATGAATTAGAGGGCCGTTTATTGCTCTTTCTCTTGTTTCTCACGCAGTACATGTCTGAGCGTGGTTCATTGTCCATTCTCAATTACCACTGAAGGTTGAGAGAGAGAGAGAGAGAGAGATTATTTGAATTACATGCTAGTAATTGAATAACCCTCTGTGGGGGAGGCTGATAGGCCAGCAATGAGTTGAAGCTTGACTGATGATGAGAGCAGAGCATGTTTATATGCCTGATTTATACTTGCATGCCTGCGACATGCATTTTTGGTGAAACAGGCTCGCATACACAATACAATCCTCTGTGTTAATTGAGAATATTAAATTCAAATAAGGACAGCATAGCTGTGTGAGATTTTGAGTCTGTTTTCCAAGGATTTGTATAATATTTCTTTCTTTTTCTTTTTTTCTTCTTTTTTTTGGGGGGTGGGGGGGGGGGGGGTATTTAGAAAAATAATAATACAATAATAATCAAGTAGAATAAACTGAGAACTGAGCAAAAAATATAAACTATTCTGCATAGCAAAAAATGTAATGTACTAAATTAATAGTAAGGACCTTGTAGTGCGAGTTGACCTGTGGCTGATAAAGAAATGTACTGTACATTTCAATGACCCAGTTCATGAAGCTATCTTAGCTTTCTGTGTGCTCCATCTGGAGCCTGTCAACGCACTGACCTTTGGGAAAATAAAAGAACAGGAGATGTGATTTGAACCGCCTGCAAAGCAGCAATGAAGTGCTTTGTGGGGAAAGGAGGCATATAGAGCATCTAAGATGGAGAGAAATAATGGGCAGTAAGAAAGAGGCTGAGAGCGTAGAGAGGAAGGGCATGAATGAATAAATAGATAGATGATGAATGAATAAATGAATCAATCATTCCCACATGCAGGTGGCACTGGTTGGAAAAATGGGTTACAAAAATAGTGGGGAAAAAAAATTAAGGAAAACAAAAATCATTCCCACAGTACCCAGCCTGGCGCAGGTGTTTCCATCAAGCACCTGGGTTCCCAGACGCAACATAACCAGCCTTTCTTTTGTACTGCAAAGTCCTCTTAAATTACAGAAAGAACATGACAGAAACTCAACGCAAGTCTTAACTGCCACTTTCCACTTTCTGTGCGTCATTCCATCTCTCGCGCATGACAGAGAGATGGAATGACGCACACACACACCAATCTACATTGTAAAATCAGTTATTTTAAGAGTAAAGGCACTGAGAACCTGTGCCTTAGATAAATACATATATGCGGCAACTGAGCATCTCTCTTTCTCTCCAGACAAACAGAACGAGGTGGAGATCCAGTCGCCGACGTCGAAGACGCGCGAGAAGAAGAAGCAGCAGCAGCGTCAGCTGATGACGCAGATCAGTGGCGTGAAGAAGGTCTCGCACGATATCTCCACCAGCTCCATCTCGCGCTTCGGCGTCAAGACGGATAAGGAGGAGCTTCTGTCCAAGGAGCTGGAGGACCTCAACAAGTGGGGCCTGAACATCTTCACCGTCTCCGAGTACTCCAACAGCCGGCCGCTCACCTGCATCATGTACGCCATCTTCCAGGTACGACAGCGAACGCGCCACCCGCCGCCTTTTGTCAGAATCCTCTGCCTTACATGTGATCGGAAGTGGTTTAAACGCTGTGATTGGCGACCTTTTTCATTTCAAGGGACCCCCAGTTTGTATGTATTATGCCACAGATTTATCATACAATTTTTTTTACCTCCTGGACCCCAATTTACCCTGTAAAACCCTCAGTGTTTTAACGGTTTGTTCTGTCCCACAGGAGCGAGACCTGTTGAAGACGTTTAAGATCCCTGTGGACACGTTGGTCGCCTACATGATGACGCTGGAAGACCACTACCACTCAGACGTGGCGTACCACAACAGCCTCCACGCGGCGGACGTGGCCCAGTCCACGCACATCCTCCTCTCCACGCCAGCCCTGGATGTGAGTACGCAGTCACACTTGAGGGGGCTTCTCGTGTTGAGAGAGTAAAACGGTGATTTATGCTTGCGTTGCGCACCAGCATCACACGCCTTAAGATTTACAATCTCAGAGCTTGTAAATCGGCTATTTTTGGTGCGCAACATGACGCAGAGCCTAGGATAAATCACGCTTTAACCACTTAAACCCTATATACTTCCAGGGGTTCCCCCAGGGGTCTATACCTGGTACCCTCCTTTTTTCCCCTACACCAAATCTCTTCACCAAAAATAGCTGATCTATAAGCTCACAGGCTTGTAGATCGACTATTTTTGCTGAATGTTCAGCTATTTCTCAGGGTTCATGTGGTTAAATGAACATGATCCAGGGTGTGTTAGGAGAGCGTGCTCTTACATCACTCCCAGCCCCCCCGCACCCTCCTGTACCAGCTCAGTCTCCTTCCATCAAATCATCTAGTTCTCCTGTTACGTCACGTAGAGGTTACTCTAAAGTGCGTCCTTCCCTCCTTCCTTCCTACCCTGGCTTTCTGCCTTCCCTCCCTCCCTCCTTTTTTTCCATCACTTTCTTCCTGTCCGTGTCTTCTCACAGTGCCCCTCTCAGGGAGTGTGGGAGGGGGTTGTTCTATGAATACAGTGGGATTAGTGTGCCTCCTTGGCCTCTTGGCGTGTCATCCCATCGCTCTCCCATCTTTCATTCCCGCGCTCACTGCCCAGGCTTTTCCCAGCCAGCCAGTCAGTGTTCTCTGTGAGTGGATTCCTGCTGAGTGACTCACAGACAGCTATACAGCTAGCTTATTGATTAGACATTCTTACACTAGCACTTCTCTAGTCTGGACTTTGGGGGCGGGGGGGTGTTGCAATTTGTGCTTTATATAACAGAGCGACAGGAAACCAAGGTCAGAGAGATTAGAGTAAGGGACACATGACAGATGTGACAGGAGTCAGATTCGAAGATGGGTCAAATCTGACTCTTGGAGCATGTGGTCCGTGCACAAACTGGTGTTTATAGGACTTTTATTCTAACCCTATCTGGCCCAGTGTGTCTGAGCTTTTAGTTTCATTCTAAGCAAGGGAACATGAAATCTCCTGGGTGCCATTAGTTTTAAACAACATAACCATGTGAATCCAGTCTGAGAGTTGTCTTACAGTAATAGAGCATGGAGGCCCCCATATCTTTTTCATACACTGAGATATTGGAATCAATAGTCCGTGGGCAGAGATTAGCTGTAGCTGTTCTTCCTGGTAAAGTATGTGTGTTTTTTTCTCTTGAGACATTTCTAATCTCTCTCTCTCTCTCTCTCTCTCGGTCTCTGTCTCTGTCTCTCTCTTACAGGCTGTTTTCACAGATCTTGAGATCCTAGCAGCCATCTTTGCTGCAGCGATCCATGATGTTGACCACCCCGGAGTATCCAACCAATTCCTGATCAATACCAGTAAGCGGAAATTTCACTCCAAACTATTTGCATTGTTACTACAATTAATATTAATATCAATATTATCATATTAACCCTGGCATCCCTATTTTTGGCATGTTATCGGCAAAAATGTTTTTTAATAGCCAATCCACAAGCTTACAGTGTGTTGCCTTGAGCTTGAAGATGCCCTATTTTTTTTTTTATCTTTTGAAAGTTTTCAAAAATAAATTATGTGAAAATAGGGCTTAATTGATTTAACAATACTAATGGTGTCTCTCCTAACCCAGATTCTGAGCTGGCTCTGATGTACAATGATGAGTCGGTCCTGGAGAACCACCACCTGGCGGTGGGCTTCAAGCTGCTGCAGGAGGACAACTGTGATATCTTCCAGAATCTAACCAAGAAACAACGGCAGTCACTACGCAAGATGGTCATCGACATGGTGAGCCATCTGCTTCACGTCTATCCTGTTCTATTCTATTCATGCTGACCAATGAAGCCCTATTTAAAATAATAATCATTTTAAAACATTTCAAAATCAAATCAAATTTGTAAAAAATATAGCCGATCTACAAGCTCAATAAGTCTCATAACAACCTGTTGAGCTATAACAAAGGGGGGATGCCTATTTTGCCTATTTGTGGAGCATTGTGAGATTGTGCTATTTCAAGCTTGCGACACTGCAACTAAGTATAAACCTTGCTTTATGTTGGGTTTTGTTCTGAATCCCAGTGGTGGGTGATACAACGGGACATACTGCACTGTATGGTTATAGCAGAAAGCTGATGGTGGGTGTGGTATGTCTCTGTCCTGTCCAGGTCCTGGCCACCGACATGTCCAAACACATGGGCCTATTGGCTGATCTTAAGACCATGGTGGAGACCAAGAAAGTCACCAGCTCTGGAGTGCTGCTGCTGGACAATTACACGGACAGGATCCAGGTGTGTGTGTGTGCGTGTGTGTGCGTGTGCGTGTGCGTGCTCCTCTCATTTCTATAAGAGAATACGTTTTGCTAATAAGGACAATACATACCGAAAATGACGTGTGTGTGTATGCTGGTGTTGTAAACATCGACGTGCTTGTTTGCAGGTGTTGCGCAACATGGTGCATTGTGCCGACCTCAGTAACCCCACCAAGTCCTTGGAGCTGTATCGCCAGTGGACAGACAGGATAATGGACGAGTTCTTCCACCAGGGAGACAGAGAGAGGGAGAGGGGGATGGAGATCAGCCCCATGTGTGACAAACACACAGCCTCGGTGGAGAAGAACCAGGTATGACGTGTGAACTTTCAAAACAATCTTGACGGTGTGGCAAGGCACACTGAGACGAGACCATGTGTACCACACATTATTACTGCAATATACACAACTATACAAAAAGTTATGAATTATTTATATTTAGTTATTTATCATTCATATTTATATGATGTATGAGTGCTGATATAGTTCTATATCAGCACTCATTTGAGGCAACTTCTGTGAATGAATCATACGCGGTATACACAATATATTTTGTGACGTTTCACAGTGCAACCGCTTCATTGTCTAACACATTTCCTTTAATTCAATCCCCTCCAGGTTGGTTTCATTGACTACATCGTCCACCCGCTGTGGGAGACCTGGGCTGACCTGGTCCACCCGGATGCTCAGGACATCCTGGACACACTGGAAGACAACAGGAACTGGTACCAGAGCATGATCCCCCAGAGCCCCTCGCCCCCCTTCTATGAGCAGGGCGTGGACAGCCACAGCGGGGGCACGGGGGGACAGGGCGGCGGGGACAAGTTCCAGTTCGAGCTGACCCTCGAGGAGGAGGACTCGGAGGGAACGGAGGAGAAAGACGCGGGAGATGACGAAGTGGACGAGGAAGAAGATGAGGAGGACAGCCTAGGGGAGTCTTCCCGTTCCCCGCCCCCGGACTACAAGGAGGAGGGGTCCACGGCAGAGGAGGGGCCCGCAGCAGCGATAGAAATCGTCACGCACGAGGCTTCGCCCACGGACACATAGGCTGCACCGCGGGACGGAGCTCATGTGGCTGTTCTTTAAAGTTTTAGCAAAAGGAGAGGAGAGATCTTCTTGCAGCTGTGCTTTTTAACAAAGCCCACTCAGGACGGGGGCTTAGCTTTGGCCCGGAGGACGGAGGGGCGTCTTGCACTTGTGGGACGTGTGGAGCCAGTCAGTGGCAGAAAGGACAGTTTCAGTGAAGTGGCTACAGTTCTCAGGAAATAAATGCTGCGAACAATTTTCAACTGACTGAGAGGCACCCGATGAGGGATCTTGAAGGATTTTGGCCAGTTTGGGAAAAGGTTCCTCTTTTTGTTTTGTTTTCTGGACTGGCATTAAATAGACATTGACACTACTGAGAGATGTTTTGTACCTTAAGACATTTTTACGGACACCAGAGGTTTTAGAAGTAGCATAAAGTAAGATCTACTGATGGAGACACGTTTGTATAGCGAGAGAAAGTGTTTACTTTTTCCTGTACCATTTGTCAAAAGACTTTTGTGTGCCTTTTTTACTATTGTCTTTATAATAGTTTTTTATTTATTGAACACTCTAGTATGTCTGTGAAATGTTTTTCTTTTCTTACATGAAAGAGTAAAATCCTTTTTGTATCTGAGAAAAAGAGAACAGTCTTCCATGTATTGGGCAATAGAGAACTCCAAACAAACTTCGACAAACAACTCTTGGACAAACTCATCCAAAAACAGCAACATGAACACGCATATTAGACACATTCTGTGTTTCTGTTTCAGTCCAAGCACAAACAGAATACAAATATAAATGATCATGATTCATGTTCAATGTTCACTGTAGACATTGTTGCTTTCAGATGTCGCTGTAAACGAATGTCAAACAGTCGCTCTTAAATACACCTATACCTGTTATTTCATTCATCTATCTTCTCTTCATGGAATGGCCTGCCCATTAGTGCTGAAAGCCATTTGACACCAAAATAATTTGAATTAATAATAATAATAATCTTATAGTGGTAACATCAAAGTATTCCCACCTGGCATTTTTCTTGCTACATTTTCACAGTAATTTGACCTGTAAATACAATAATAATCCAAGCAGTCATTTTTTAATTGGAGAATGCTTAATATCCCCCTAGCCTACAAAAAAAAAGCATCAATGAGCAGAAATAACACTTTGCAGCAGTTGGCAAGATAAAACCCCTATTGCGTCATCAGAACAACCTATATTAATAAAAGAAGGAAATAAAAAGATTTGCAACAGAACTGCATCTATTTTCAGCGTAGAGATGTAGGCATGAATGGAGTCTGACCGACTTACGTAAAGACCTCCTACCCCCATGCAATCAGGCCTGCACTGGATGATTAAGGCTGCCCTTCCAGCTGCCTGTCTGAAAAGGGCACTCACGCCTTCATCAGTGCCATTATTCACATGGTTTACAAGGCCCTGCAGGCTCCAGGGACACGACCTCAAAACAATCAGGCCAGCTATTTCTTACCCCTGACACAAAAAAAGAAAAAACTTGAGTGCCGCTTCTGCTCATTGACGTCAATTGAAACTTTGTTTTTTTTCTAACTTTTTCGCCCCTCCCCTTCAACTGTATCAGATTTCCTGTAAAGGAGGGTTATTATGTTTCAACACAGATGGATTCACTTGATTCAGCACGTCAGTTTGTTGCCTTATAAATAAAAAAGAAGAGAGAGAGGGAAAAAGATGGGCTTTTCTTTAACCACTTAAACCCTATTTACTTTGTTGACAGGAGTCCCCCAGGGGTCTATACTAGGCCCCTCCTTTTTCCCATCTACACCAAATCTCTACAGAAAATATCAGATCTACATGTGTTGCAGTGCGATGCATTGTGAGCGTGTAGATCTGCTATTTTCCACAAATGTTTGCCCCAGAATAGGGACGCTAGGGCTCATGTGGTTAAACTGAAACCCTGCTTTCTAAATTATGACTAAAATGGTTCATAGACCTCAGATTCTGACAGTGCTCCTCTGGCCTCTGTTTTTGGTTATGTTGACTCTACGATCACCATATTTCCATCAGTAGTTTACTGACATACTCAAAGGTACTTCAACTACCTTCATCTTCACCCCAGCATGCTTACGTGGCGGTTTATTGCGTGCATTATGGATTGTGTGGGTGTGTGGGTGCGTGCGTGTGTGCGTGCGTGTTTGAATGTGTGTCCTCTTTCTCGTCAGGCCTTATTCCATTACACACGTCTTCTTTGTCTCAACCTGTTTGTTGGTAGAAGCTCAAGTTGGTCCTTTATGCTGTTTATAACAGTGTGTATTTATTCTATACTTTAATCTTGTAAATAAGAAATACAGTTTCCGTGTAAAAAAAATCTATTTTAATTTATATGCACTTGCATTACCTGGAAGTTGTGGTGTCTAATGTGTAGAAGACTCTGGATTGGAGTGTTTTTATATTCTGTATTATATATTGGGATTTTTTTTTTTAAATATCTATATTATGAGTGAGAGTGTGTGTGTGCATGTGTATGTGTGTGTATGTATATATATATATATACACACACACATATATATATATATATATATATATATATATATATATATATATATATATATATATATATATATATATATATATATATATATATATATATATATATATATATATATACACACATACATACACATACACACTCACACCGTCTTTTGAGAGCCCAGCAGATAACTGAGACATACAGGTGTTGTTGCTGTCACATGACAACCTTGAAACGCCAATATTGATTGTTCTTATTTACTTCACTTGAAAGATTCTATGGTCCTTTATTGTTTCTCAACCAGTGCACTCTTGATCAAAAAATTCTGCAATGTTGGGACCACTATGAAATATTAGCCCTAATGGGACATTTTTTTTATCATACATTCTATTTATATTAAATCAGCTTAAATCGTTTTAATAGATTAAGAATAATTAAGCAGACTATATTATGTTTTCTCAGTCAATCTTTGTTCAGGTGAAGAATTTCACCTCAAGACTCAAGGTTTTCATCTGACAGCAGCGTACTGTATGTGATCCAGTGGCCACATAGAGAACATGTTAAACTGCATACTATAGGATACGTACAGTACATACAGGCTAGCTAAGGAGAACAGAAGCTTAGTCCATTCTTGGTTTAAAAAAGATACACAAAGCTTTTTTCTTTCCACTCTGGCTTGTCACAACCTATATGCTTGACCGTCTAGAAATTTGAATGCAGATTGCTGATCGTCAAGGTTCAGATACAGGCTCGCCTGACAAACACAAATCTAAGGCGGCCATCTCTTTCACACCATATGCACTTCATGTAAACCGTAGATTACACAGGGAAAGTATTGGTAGCATGCTACAGTGCACCCACACTGACGTGAGTCGTTCTGAATTAACAACTAAAAATGTGATCTTATGTAATTGATTGTGCTAATGTGTGAACTCTTTCTGACCAAACTTGTTAGCAGTTTTGAAATCAAATATGTCAGTATTAACATTGTTAATCTATGTTCAAGCTTTTTTGGTCCCAGTTGTGTCCAAATGGTTAGCCGGATTTAGCACTATCTGCATGAGAGATGGGTTTTCTTTTCTTTTTCTTTTGTCAATATGTTTCACATCCACCCATCGCAGGTGGATTATTAAATGTTTCACACAATGTATGGTATTACGTATATTGTGTATTGTGTTCCAAAATGAAATCTGAAATACTTTTTCTATGAAGTGATTAAAAACAAAGCATGAAGATATTCTTTCTGCCTCCGCTGCCTTATTGCTTCATAGCCAATTTTCATTCTGCTGGGCCGCAACATCTGTTACAATCCGGGGCTTAATGAATGAAACATTTTAACCAATATCTACTGTAGCACATCTGCAGTGGTTGGAGGTGGTCACCCTCTTCCATTAATGAATTTCGACCCTGGTGTTGGGTAGGCGTATGTCACATACCGGGGGGAGTAA